>NC_056746.1:116135120-116145120 GCF_019279795.1 Protopterus annectens | reverse complement strand
ATTATGCTAGACATGCTGAGAAATACCTGAAGGAAAAAAAAATAAAAAGCCCAGACTTTTACAGTTAGTGAAGATGGAACTTTAATGTTGTTCAAGGTTCAAATCGGAAGAGGGCGTGGCAGGGGAAGAGGACGAGGACGGGAGGCATAAGTCATTCTGAGGATTTCGAGGGTAGGCAAAAGAGGGGAGTGTTTTAAGTGCGGTAAGAAAGGACATTTCGCCAGAGATTGCAGAGGACCGGAGAAACCGATGGTTGCTTCGGTGGTACCGCATGACTATATGATGGTCAAAAGACGTAGATGGAGGGTATGAGGAAGAAGAAGAAAGTGAGAATGGGGAAGTAGGTACAAGTGAAGACGATGGGTGGGGACAGGAAATGGCAGAAAATGAGAAATATCAAATGGTAAATCTAATAGCACTAGCATCAACTATGCAATTGGAATCCCAACCAGTGATCACATTGCAAGTTGAGGGCGAGACATAGAATTTCTTTGTGACTCAGGGCTTCTAACGTTAGTCAAAAGTACTGCCATATCATCCGATGTTACCTCAGATGAATATGTGCTTGTAAAAGCAGCAAATGGTCGATTTACAAAGAGCCAATGTACAAACCTCTGTGGTTTACCGACCCAGAGACGAACCAAAGCATACGGTGCCGAGTAATAATTTCAGAAATCTGCCCAGTACATTTACTAGGAAGAGATTTAATGCAAGTGTTCGGTATAGCAGCCGTCCCAACCTCCACGGGATGGTGGCAAGGAGAATAGAACTGAATAGTGCAATGCTATTAGAGGGCAGGGAGATCTACATTACTGGTATAGTAATGATTTGATAGAGACAGGCCCCAGAGTGTAGTGACTCTTACAAATTTGGCATTAAGCAAATACGGCATAACTAATCCGAAGGTGTCAGATCCATTACATTGCACAATGTATTACAGAAGATGTGCGGACCTGATTTAGAATACGAAAAGAAATTTCTTAGTTTTAAAGTCACCAAACTAGTATTGCATAGCCTTTTTGGGACACACTAGGTAATTCTGCAGTCACATGTAGCCTTACAAGGGATATGCAGCTGCTGTATAAGAATGAATTAACCACACATATTTCAGTCACGGAGGGTAAAGGAATGTCATGGTACCTCGTGGGTAAGAAAATAACTGAATGGGTAGGATGGACACCAGAACAGTTGGCAGGTAAGGGCATTCAGGTTCAAAAACTTAACTGGGTTACACAAGCCAGACCGACCGTGCACCTCAGGGAAGACAAACCGATACAATCCCCTGGGACATTATGACTATGTCTCCTTACCCCCATGGAAGAATCTCAATTGCAGATGATTCCAAACTCATTATGGTCGCAGGGTCAGCACGATATCGGACTGATTAGAACGGCAGGACAGGTGAAGATTACACCCAAGTCAGAATTTAGACCTCATAAACGGCAGTATCCCTTGAGCAGAAAGGCAGAGGAGGGCATTTTACCGGTAATCACAGCACTTTTGAAAGCTGGAGTATTAATTCTGTGCACAGACTCACCGTAATACCTTATTTCCAGTAAAAACGGATGGGACATGGAGGATGGTACAAGACTTACAGGCAATAAATGCCGCGGTGGTACCTCGGGCCCCCATAGTCCCGGATCCGTCTATTCTGCTGAACGATATCCTTCCAACGGATAACTACTTTTCTGTAATTGATATCAGTAATGCCTTTTTCTCTATTCCTTGCAGGAAGATAGTAGATTTTGGTTTGCATTTACGTTTATGGGCAAGCGTTATACCTATACCAGGTTACCGCAGGGATACTGCAAAAGTCCCACCATCTTCTCACAAGAGATGTCCACCAATTTGGCTCAGTTCCAACCAGCCCAAGGGTGCCACCTACTGCTGTCGTGGATGATATCCTCCTGGCCGCGACTACGGAAGAACTCTGTAAGTCCGAGACTATTCGACTACTACACTTTCTGGCACACGAAGGACATAAGGTAAATAAGTCTAAGTTACAATTTTGTAAATTAGAAGCACGTTACCTGGGTTATACTATCTCTGGGAAGGGCAGGCGATTAGATGACAGCAGAAAGAATGCTATTTTACAAGCCCCCATGCCAACTACAAAAAGAGAAATGATGTCCTTTTAGGCATTACGAACTTCTGTCGAAGTTGGATTCCCAACTACGAAGAAGTGCACCCGCTATCAGACTTAATTTTTGCAATACCGATGGCGGCAAAAGATTTGCTGCACTGGACAGACAAGGCAGTACAGGCATTTACTAGGATCAAGCAACTGATAGCTGGGTCAGCAACATTGGGGTTTCCAGATTACAGTAAGACCTTTATACAGACTGTAGATTGCAAGCAGGGATTTATGACATCTGTTTTAATGCAAATGTATGGAGATAAGTTAAGACCATTGGCATTTTACTCAGCAAATTAGACTCAGTAGCACGAGCATTACCACACTGTGTGCAAGCAGTAATTGCAGCCGCTTTGGCGGTACAAGCGCCTGCCACGTTGGTATTGTTCCATGGTCTTACGCTAAAAGTCCCGCACTCTGTAGCAGTCATCCTTCTGCAGGACAAGTTAACATTTCTGTCACCTAGCAGACATTTATCTTGTATGACTACGCTGTTATCGCAGCCACACATGACAATTGAGAGATGCACTACCTTAAATCCAGCGACATTGCTACCTGTTGCTGAAGACGGTATTCCGCATGTATGCTTAGATCTCATACATTCTAAAGTTCTACCAAGACCGGATCTTAAAGATCAACCCTTACTACATGCGGACTGGACACTGTTTGTAGATGGGTCAGCACGCAAAACAGAAACAGGCACCACGCAGGTAGGGTATGCAGTTACTACTGCAACTCAGATAATAGAGGCAAGACCACTCCCGGGAACTTATCCGCTCAAGCAGCGGAACTGATTGCTGTGACAAGGGCATGTCTCCTTTCAGAGGACAGGAACGTCACTATCTATAATGGATAGTCAATATGCTTTCACGGTGCATGTGTTTGCTCAGCAATGGAAAAATAGGGGATGGTTACAACCTCGGGAAAGACATTATGCACAAAGACCTAATCCTTGAATTACTACAAGTCATTCAACGCCACGGGTTTGGCCATCTGTAAATGCGCTGCTCATACCCGTGCTAAGGACCCGGTATCACTTGGTAATGCCCTAGCAGACAAAGCAGCCAAAGAGGCAGCTATGTCCAGTACCTTTCACTTGAAACCACACCTACAGAATTACAACCAACAGATAAATTTGATTTGCAAACCTTACAAGTCATGCAGGAACTTAGCACAGTACAGGAAAAACAACGCTGGACTAGGTATGGTGTTAGGCAGAACAAAGGAATCTATGTGGGACCGGATAATAAATATGTTTTGCCTACTAATCTTTTAGATATGCAGCACTAGTTGTGCATGGCCCTTCCCATTTGGGCCCTGCAGCTATAGTTAGAATTATCCACCTTACCTTTGGACCAAGGGTTTCATTGCATATGCAAAACGTTTTTGTCTATCCTGCATAGTATGTGCTAAATACCACGGGGAGGGTCAGAGTTGCTCCGGCATCATTTCCAACACCCCTATCCTTTTCATACAATATGTATGGACTTCATCGAATTGACCCGGCACAACTAAAGAAGTTTGTGTTAGTAATAGTAGATGCATTTACTAAGTGGGTTGAGGCTTTTCCGTGACACATCCGGATGCACAATCAGTGGCTAAAATTTTGGTCAATCACATCGTCCCGCACTTTGGACTTCCTACACGATCTACTCTGACAACGGCACGCATTTTGTCAATCAGATCATACAGAAACTGTCTACAGTTTTCCAAATTGAATTGAAACACCATTGTGCCTACCACCCACAGTCAGCAGGGTTGGTGGAACGCCATAACGGCATTCTAAAAGGCAAGTTGAGAAAACTCATGGCCGAGACACATCAGTCTTGGATTACCTGTCTACCTCTAGCCCTCCTTTCCATGCGACAACTCCCACCTCAAAAGGAGTCACCCCATTTGAGTTGTTGTATGGGAGATTTTATTACGCCCGCAGTGGCAAAACTTGTTGCTCGCGGAACGTGAGGGGTGAGGAGATAGCTGAGTACATGAGGAAAATGCTGACCAATACTAACAGCTGTTTAACGAATGATTGTTTTTCAGGTTCAAGAGACGACAAGATCACGGAAATCAGACCCGGCGAGTGGGTCTGGATCAAAATAATAACACGCAAGAATTGGGCATCCCCAAATGGGAGGGCCCTACCAGGTGCTAATCGCAACTCCAACAGCAGTTCGGATTAAAGAAAGGTCCTCATGGATCCACCTAACGCATTGCAAAATCATAAAACATTTTAAGTTAAATAAAGACCTGAGTTCCCCTGAGGAACAAACAGACAGCAGCAATCATGAAGGACAATAATGAGAATAAGAGAAAATGGTTCTATTGCAATGTTTTATTGTTTATAACTATTGTGATTGTAATATTTCTGTTTTGGACATTTCTGTCTTTTAATGAAGCTAGCCATTCAAAAAGAGACAAACACACCAGCTGGCATCCAAACTTTAATACATATCAAGCGATTAAATATGCATATGCATCCTCAATGAATGTCTCAAATTGTTGGGTATGTACTGCAATACCTACTGTACACAGTGGCTTAATGTTAGGGACAGCCCTCTGGGAATAAATGATACTTGGAATAGTTTGTTGTTTGAAACCACAGAAGTACCACTGAGAGACAAGGTGGCGCTGCCTCTTCTGGGGCGCCAAAATGGAACAGTGTGTTTTCAAAAGATTGGGAAAGTTAAGGTGGGGCTGAGCCAATGTAATTTGACAATAGTTCATAATTGTACCCTAGAAGGGCAGTGTGAGACCAAGTTTGGAGCTATAAAAAGACATCAATGTAAATGATATTAGTTTTGTTGAAAAATGCTGTATGTATATGGCCTGTTATTTAAGGGCTAAAGCCAAATGGGAGTTATGAATTTGCAACCAATATTACCATCAAAACAAATGATTGTTATTTTATTTGTGGTAGGAAAGCATATAAATGGTTACCATATGGCTGGTCAGGAAGTTGTTTTTGGGATATCTGATACCAGCTATCAGGCACGCAAATGCGTTGCCTCAAGGTAAAATACAAATGCACGTTCTCTTAATAAACCTATTAATCCCGTAGGTAACATTGATGCATCATGGATTTATCACCATGACTTGGCACACGCCAGCAGCAAAGGACTCTCACATATGGCCCTAGGCGATGATGTAATTGCTTGGGCTGGTATTTTGCCAGCATATGGGACAGTAAAATCCATCTGGGAACTGAGAAAACTGTCAAAACTGTTAGAGACTCTGAGTAATGCGACATTTTCAGCGCTAGAATTGGTGACGGACGAATTAACGGCGATGAGAACAGTAGTGTTGCAGAACCGTATGGCCGATTTCACCCTAGCGGCGAAAGGAGGTACTTGCACTCTGATACACGAGGAGTGCTGCTCGCTCATCCCTGATAACGAGCACGCGATTCAGAGCCACCTTGAAATAATTCAACAAGTTTCTGAACTGACTAAACCTGGTCCAAACCCCTTGACTGACTTTTTCCAAAACCTGTTTGGAAACTGGGGTTCTGTGTTGATGAACATTTTAATTGCTGTATGTGTTGGTGCAATCATATTTTTGCTGCTTGGCTGCTGTTGCATACCATGTATCAAAATGATAATATCGAAGGTTATCTCTGCCAATGCTACAAAAGCATATTTCTCTGATTATGAGAAGGTATACAACGATCTGGGATTGTGTAAAATAAACAGTATACAAAATGTTGTAAGGGGGGAAATGTGGAAAAATACTGAAGTCAACATATTTTGTATTCTGTATTTAAAGGGTTAAGCAGAAAAATGTTCACTGCGTGCAAACTGAAATGTTCTGGAAAATGTTGATCACTGAGGAATGCAGGAGTTAATCTTAAACTGCTGATAAAGTTAATGGTGCAAGAATAACTGTGGTACTGGCTGGTAAAAACAAGTAATCAAACTATCAATTTTAATGAATGTTCTGTGTGCTACGTGTATGTACGTGCAGGAGGGTCTATATAAGGAGAACTCAAAGTACAAGTAGCCAGACTGCTGGCATATTACTATCATGTAGCAGATCTCCATGCATGTAAAATTAAAGCTGTTTTACTTGCTTACAAGAACTTGGTGTGATTCTTCCAGAATATGTTAGAAGAGTAAAATCTTTCGACATTATCCATTCATTCTCTGATACAAAAGAGCTCAAGCAAGGGCTGGAATATGCACATATATGGCCTATCAAAAATGGTCTCAAACTACATTTTTAGACTTTATTCAATTTTTATTTATCCTTTATTGACCAGGTTAGTCCCACTAGGCTTCTGGCGTCTTTCCAAGGGAGTGCTACTTACCCTATATACTATACAATGCAACATTGTAAGATTTGGTAGAAGGGTTGTTCCCGCCTCATATGTTGTAAATGATACTCCTCTTCACACAGATGCAGCCATAAGAGACTTGTGTACTTATTTTTATTTATTTATTTAATGTACGTTGACCAGGAAAGTCCGACTAGGACAGAGCCTATTTTCATTGTAGCCCAGGGAGAAATACTCCAGATGCATGTCTTTGGAATGTGGGAGGAAACCCCCCCGAGAATGCAGGGAGGACATGCAGACTCCGCAAAGAAGGCACCCCAGCCGCAAATCAAACCGGAAAACCTCTTGCTGTGAGGTGTCAACGTTAACTGCTGCACCGCTGCGCCACATGAAAACATTGTCTCATTTGATCATTGTGTTTCCACCATGGTCAGGATATCCTTTCCCAGTCGATTTCCAATGGAATATCTTCGTATTCTACCCCTTCCGTTATCAGACCGATCCGATCACTATATACAATATCCCCTTTGGTATGCATAAATACAAGGGTATCGCTTAACTGAGAAGGCCTCAAAGATGTCTAACCAAGAAAATTAAAGGTCTTAAATCTTTCAACTACCCAGACAGATTAGCATCTCCTGAAACTCGGCAGTCTGCCGACTGCTGCAAGGTGACCTGTGTTTTGCTTTTCAAGGTATGAAAGACCCAGTTCTACTTAACCTCCTGTTTCTTTGCAAAACCAGTGGCTCTACAGACACTCTCACAAAGCACTTAAATCTACACCAAAAAATAAAAAAAAGACTCACTGTAGAGATATAAGTGTTGCTTTGGCTATCTTTAATGCTAGCCTTGATGACTGGGTGGGTATGCAAAGTTACACCAGGGATATCATGTACTGCCCTGCTCAGTCTGGGCAGTGTTACGGGGCTGAAGTTTGTGTACTTAAAGGTGTACATTGCTAGGCACCTAACGGTTCCCATGATCTCATCTAGTATGTTCCAAATAATAGTAATTAACTAACTGATCCATAATGTTTAATATTTTTAAAACCACACCTACAAAACAAGAAATGAAATGCTTGTAATAGATTCTACAACTTTAAAAGGAGGGAATGCAGCAAAGTTACAGGAAAGGTTGCTGTTTCTTGAGAAAATGTCAGAATAGGATATAGTGCAAAAAATGAACTGACCTCAACAAGTGAAATTTTCAAAACAACAAAGCAGTCCAATCACCGTCTGACAGAATGGTTTGCAACGTTCTAACACTTGAACTTTTCTGTAAACATCTGGGATACAAGAGTGCCTTCCCTACAGTGGTATGTTGTAGGAAAGAAGCGTGTAGGTAGAGGACTTCATTTTAATGCATAAGAAAATAACTTGTGTGGGAAAAATACAAAGATTCACTCCCTGAAGTCTCAAGCTCTGAAACTTCAAGTAAATGTAAATAAAAAGTGTATTCCGTAAAGAAGAAGTAAGTCTTAAGTTGTACATTGCCACGTTAGGTTTTGCCACACGGCAGAAATAATTCAGGGCTAGGCCTGGGTTGCACATAGCGTGGCAAAAGAGCAGAACGCCTCTTAACAGGCACCGCAGGTTTACCAGTTAAACAGCTGTGAACTGGCATATTCACAGCCTTATGGCAGTCAAATATACTTTGTCAGAAGGACACCGCAGGCATGCATACACCTGTAAAAAATGTTGCAGACAACCACAATGTAAAATAAATGCTTCACTTTATGAGTAAGTGACTACCTTAGACTGCCTCGCAAGAAGTCACCATCTATTCTGATAATTAACAAATGAGCAGAAGTTAGATGTTTAGTATGATGTATGAGGAAATAGTGACACGATGTTCACAGGTACCAGAAGTCTCTGGTTCTATCAAACTTACGGTTGCCATGATCTCATCAGAATTACTTTGAGAAAGAGACCATTAAAGGCACTAAATCTTGTAACAAACAGAATCACCTCCATTAAAATAAGGGAATGATGGCTGTTCTAAACTTGATCTGCACCCTGTGAATTAAAATGGATAACGGCAAGCATTGACCAGTTTAAGACAAGCACAGCATCCTTTAACAAAGGAAGATTCAGACCTTGGCATATGTTAACAGAAAAGCAGAAAGCTTGTTCAGTGTGGGGAAACAAATGTCTAGGCACAAACACTTACCCATAAAAAGGGTCGTCTACAACCAAGTTCTGCACTCTTCACTCAGTTCTGGTTGGTGACAGACTTGGTTTCCCTGCCAAGCTATTCAGGGTGGTGTGCTACTGATGACCTCAGAGGGGTGTGGCCAGGCGTATGTCATGTATGCTGCTGCATACAACTAAATTATTTACTCCCTGGAATGAGTTGTGCTAGAATATAAAAGGTCTTTGCACATTGTTTTTTTTTTTTTTTTTTAAGTTAAAAAGACTTTTTTTAGAATACCTGGTTACCTAAACTTTGTTTTTCTTAAGACTGTCATTTTATTTATTTATTTTTAAGTACTGAAAGCTATGCTGTTCAGAAGCTTGTACTGTCTGGGTGGGGTGCTACACCTGGGGTAGGGGCTACATTCTTGACTTCGATGTACAGTTTCAAAACTCCTGGCTATAACTCTGCTTAGACACACCTCTAGAAAATGCCAGCCTGTGTGTAATAGCTGGAGATAAACTGCCTCGATAATTCAATAAAGGTGGTTTAAAAAGAAAAACAATTGCCTCTTCCTTGCTAATATAATTAAGAACATTACAGCTGTTAGTACTAAACCAGATCCTGGGGTTAAATAAGCCATCTAGAGTATCCCTCATACTTAGAACATTCCAAATCCAAAACTCACAGGAATAAACTCAGCCAAGAACAAACATGTCCTTGTATACTACAGGTCGCATGTTAAAAATCACTTGCTTGGTTCAAATCTGTGGCGGGCTACCAGCATAACAGGCTTTCAAACTGAGATGGTTATATTTTTGATGAGGTTGTAAGGTTACAAGAACAATCCACTCCAGAAGATCTGATTTATTATTTAAAACGCTAAAAAAAGCTGCACTATGCCTAGTGTCATTAAATCCATAGCACACAAAGGGATAAACAAAACGCTGAGCTGATGACTGCCAATCAATAAGCAAAGAGTAGCAGATAAACTAGGAACAGACGTTCCTGCTTCACGTTAAATGGTAGAGCACCTGATACACTGATATTCTTACAAAGAATGCCGACATTTGACACCTCAATCATCTGCAGACATGCAGTAACACACCCAGCCAAAAATACTACCATCACACCCTGTTCAAAAAATAAAGACATTTTATGTTCCAGACAAGCTGGTAAAGCTGCTCTCACAGGGAACATATTCATCCTGTCCTAATTAAAGGTCAATGTGTGTACTTGAGAAAAATTCTTTCACTTCATAATGGTGTTTGAACTGCACCCTTGAAAAATAAGGTGTCCAGTAAAGAATCACACAATATTTTAAGTTAATTTGCAGTGGTGTTCATTGAGTTCAAAAAAGACTGTATATCGATTCATTTCTATTTGCTGCATGGTTTTACATTGGTGTTTCTGGGGAAGTAAAAACATTCCACAAAGCAGAGAATGCAGCACACAAGACCAAG
>NC_056746.1:116117620-116130120 GCF_019279795.1 Protopterus annectens | reverse complement strand
ACAGTGCACACCAGAAACCTTCTTGGTCACTCAAACACTGGGGAGAATAGAAAACACATTTTAAGGGTGAAACACAGCTTTTAAACTACCCTTATCTCTCGCCAAGGCAAACACATTCTGGGAGTAGGTGCTTTGGGGAAATTGCCTCAGATTATATCTTTCCAGGAGGAATATACATTCAAACAGATGTAGATCTCTCATGGTTGCTCATTTAGCAGTTTGCAGGATCCACTGCCCACAGATTCCAAAACACTAAGGTCCCCATGACAGAATCGTAATTCCATGTATGTATGACAAATCTAATACAAAACATTAACAGCAGAACGTTCTCACACTGGATTATCCCAAAACAGAGCTTTCCAGAAAAGGAATACAGTGCCTTGAAACTACTAATTTCCAGTGCTATGCAATTCTATCTTTCAGGCACAGGAATGTTTGCATACAAAATATATTCTGAAAAAAGACAAGAATCTCTAAGTAGCACTTTATATTTAATACCTTAATAAGTTCCATGACTGTTTACTACATTTGTGACAAAAAGGCTAGTAAAATGTGTGCATACTGAAGGTTCCCAACATGAGCAAGGCACTTGAAATCAGTACACTGTCAACCAGCAGGACTAATTTTTATTTATGTTAGGTGGGTAAGCCTGCTCCTTTTAGCTGTATCCCAGCAATATTGCCCAGCTACATAACTTGCATCGAGTCACTCAGTTTGCAAGTGGAAGGAATCAAACCTATATGAAAAACTTCTAAACAACTCATAGCTTTAACCTTCTGATCCCAGCTGCCAGAATTAAAAATCTGCTTTGTTCATATTCGCTACCATATTGTACACCGTAGCCAGAGATGCAGCCCACATTCTGCTCAGACGTGCAGTGTCATGACATTACTGTACAATTAAGTATACTTGTGAATTTGGACTCATCTGCTAACAGGTTATTTAATTTCAGTAAGAACTGTACTGACTATACATTCCCCACGGAACATGTACTGTTGCAGAATTTCAGAAGTAAATAAGACCAACACCATTCATAACCAAATGACTAAGAGCTCTATCACTGTGTCAGTGTGTTACAAAACACCCAAAGGGAAAGCGCACATCACAACCGCATAATAAACAAATGACAAGCAGCCCTTCTGAGTCAATCTGGTGTAACAGCACAGCCCTTCACCCCAAGAAATGACAACTTAATGCAATGGCACAAAGCTCAGCATCACAATCACACTTTCTGGAATCCCTGGACATTCCAAACTGGAATTGCTATCACTAATCTTTCCATAATGTTAAATTACAGTATTTACTCACAGTAAGAACAAGAATATAGACAAGTGTGGTTTCGGCAGAACCCCAGCTTCCACACCACATCAACAGTAATCCCCCCCCCACACACACACACACACATAATAAGCATTCACTAGTACTTCCAGAAATTTCAAGTTTGTTTGCCATTCACATAGTCACAAAACAAGCTATGCGGACAACTTGTAAAGACGTCAGCAAAAGTAAAGTTAAAAATCTTTGGAAGCTGGAGGGTTTTGTCCATCTCCACTTCACAACTCTGGAAGATGGAAATGATTTTTTGCCCAAGTTCACCTCAGAATGCAAGGAAATATTTCAATTTGAAAGGCTATTATTTTATTCTCAACACAATTACTTTTACCTCAACTTCAATCCATTCCATATATAAAGAAAACATGATTTAATTACTTCTCTCTGGGCTACACTTGATCTTTCATCAACTTCCTTTGTGAATACGGACACAGCATTTATTATACCTTCAGGCCACTGACACAGAGTATGGCAGGGAAATCATTTACGTTTGTATTTGTTAACTGGGTGGATCTGGTCTGATGACCATTTTCAGCCACAACCTGTATCAGCGCACAGAATGACACTACTAAGCCCATGAGATGGACATTCACATTCAAATTCATTAAGATCCTTATTTGATTTTCAATTTATTTATCCTTGGATACAATAATACTTTGTTTTTCATGAATGCAAGCACATAAAAATAATTACACAAAACAACAATAACAATCCCCCAGAGTAAAATTCTTAAGTATCTCTTTATAATTAATAAAACTCTTTGAAATGAGGTAATGGCATTCCTATATAAAATGGAGAGTCTAAACATTTACTATTGAGCATAACACATGTCAAAGTACATGGAATTCAGTACTGTGAAACTGATAATTATTGCAGTAAATACAAGGAATACATGTTTCAACATAAAAATTATTGCTATAATGACCTGTTAAGAAGAACAGGCAGGCAAATAATACAGCAAAATACCCTGGTACTTAATACTTGGCAGCATTCTGAGGTCCACTATTACCTGTTTTTCTCTGTAGCTCTGACTTTTATCGACTCTAAGTAGGGTATCAAATAGTTGCCTTTTGAATTTTTATCATAATTTCCAATACACTGGAGTAACTTTTTCCAAGAAGCAGAGGCAATCATAGTAAAAGATTTTATTGTAAAACTTTACCAAAGCTTGGCCTCTTTAGCTTGAAGACCATAGTACGGTGTGGCAGTTGGTATTTTTTGAGCCAGTGGGCAGCATTATCCCTGATGCAATAACTTACTGATAGGGCAGGTAAAGCGTAGGTCAGCACCCAGAGTGACAGGAAGCAGTTGGCATTCTGCAGGAAAAGACAATGTTATTCCCAGGCATCAGAAAGGATACCAATTTACAAAGTTTACTGGCAGTGGATGGGATGGTCTGGCTGTTGGGACAGAGTGTTAAGGCTATAAGCTGTTAAGCTTCTTGTAGTCCAGCAAGGGTTTGATTTTCTCAGCTTCTATTTGCCTACGGTGCAGCTCTGAGCAGGTCACTTAACCAGACAGTGCTCTACAGTAATTAGTAAATTGGGCTAGGCTCTTTAAAGGTTCTCTGGCCTAGTAATTCTCTATCAAAGGTGTTAGTAGTATTTTGGGAGGAGTACAAACTAATTACTGGTAGGGCATTTTATAGTTTTGGAAATGAGGTGTACTAGCTGGTCTAGTTCATAAAGATTTTCAAATTTCATTCCCTTTTATGATAATAAAGTTTATGTAGGAGGATATACGAAGTATTGGAGGCAAAAATGAAAGTGAGAGAGTTCCTCTCTGACATGTTGTATCTGAACATATGAACAGGCAGGGGTGTCCTCTTTCCCCTTTGTTATTTGTGTTGTATTTAGAGCTATTGGCAAAGAAAATAAGGGACTCAGACGTTCAAGGATATAGTTGGTAGTTAAGAAAAGTTGGCTTTACTTGTAGACAAATATTATTTTGTACTTGATAAATCTAGAAAAAAGACATCTCAGTGTTGTGGAACATATTGAGACAGTTTCAAGTCTTTTGGGGATATAAAATGAATGAAGATAAAACAAAGGCTATAGCTGTAAACTATGTACCCACACATGAATTGGTCCTGCAATACCCATACTTATGAAGACAAGATAAAATGAAGTATTTAGGAGTATGGATTAAAAAGGATTCTATTATGGCAGCTAAGGATATGTGTAAAGAGACTAGACAAAAGTTAATACAAAAACTGAGAAACTGCAAGCTCTCTTGTTTACGGATCGAAAGATCAAATGTCTGAATCCATAATTACCGAACACACTTTAACAAAAGAGCTTTCATTAAATCTGTTAAAAAAAAAAAAAAAAAAAAAAAAAACACTAAATCTACTGCTATGCAGGGGGGCAAGCCCACCTGCGCCCCCCACACCCCCTACTTTAATATTTTCACTCCGAAGTCACACTACAGTGGGGAAAAGGGAATTTTCCCTTATCCACACTGTAGTACGACCACCACAACAAGCATACTTACCCGAAAGTGCTGCTTCAGTGAACAGCACTTTCGGTTAAGTACGCCCGCCGATTAATTTTTTGGTGGAAAGTGCAGTCAGGGATCTGTACAGATCCCTTATGGATATGGATAACAAGATGCAACCAATGAAAATGTTTTAGTCTCTTTAGTTTTATATATACAAGTCAAGCAGATTTTTATCAACCAGAGAAGTTGGGGACAATAACAAAGAGCTGAAGGAATTTACCTGGAAGGGGAAGGTTCAAGCGGGATAAGGTTGATCCTCCAATGGAACAAGGTGGTTTAGGAAGGATATTTTAGAGCTACAGAGTTAAGGCTCCTGTACACAACACAAGCAGAAAGCTTTATATAATTCAGCATGGAAAGGGATGGCGATGAAACAGAAATAAGGAGAGAGTGGGGTTTTGGATGCAGATCCCTAAGGAGAATGACAACAGCCATACAGAATATTATATTAGTGAAGTAGCAGAAAGTATGCAAAGAACTAAGCCAACTAATGAATGCACAAAGGAGATTTTGCCAATAGGGATAACTGCAATTAAGGGTTCAGAGATTAGTTAAGAGGGGGTTGGAATTTAATGAAGAAAACAGACAAAGGAACCAAGGTATTGGGAGCAAATAACTAGAAAGGGAAAGATAATATAATGGAAGAGGCCAAGAAGACATTTGGATTGCAGGCTAGAGACTGGCTTCCCTGTCAGGGATTGATATCAGAGTATAGGCAAACAGAAAGGCATAGGGAAATCCTAAGTGAAAGACCTGCTCTGGTAGAGCTTTTTTGCTTTTTGTTTAATCTAGAACATAAGCTGCTATTAAAAAAGGGATACTTAGTAGGGCATATAAAATAGTGCATAACAACTATAGGAATCAGAGGAGGATATAAAAGATTGGGAGGAGAGACTGGATAAGCGATTGACAAGGAAACAGTGGAAGGACAGATGTATGGCTCCCAGGTATGCAGCAAAGTCTGGAAGATTTAGGATATTTGCTTAGAAGTGTTTGCATAGGTATTTTTATATACCCCAAGCAGACTCCAGAGAATTTTAACTCAGGTGGGTGGCAAATGTTGGTTGTATGATGGGGAAGAAAGAGGTATAGCAAGCATGTGTCATGTGAATGCAATGAGCTGACAACTTCAAAAATCCCCCCAGAGTATTCTTTCAGAAATATTGGGTGAATAACGGGTGTAGAATTTCTTGAATTATTCAACAAGTTTTCAAGCAGATGGAAAAAAAAACTTACATTAAGCCAAACACACTAATCTGTGTCCCACTTCAATAAAAGTTATTGCTAGGGTGGGAACACTGAGAATGTACCCATTTTACGGCATATATTTTTGTGAAATTGTTTTGATACTTGATTTTGTTTTTTATTTATCTTTTGTTGACTGGTTTAGTCTTGCTAAACATTTAATAACATTTCTACATCACATACTACCTGATGTGCCAAATGGACTAAATGCACCAATAGCAGTAATCTGTAATCATTGACATGTAATAAAGATCTTGGTGATCAACTGTTTGTATCGTGCATAACAAACTACTAATGTACCTTACATTTTACGTACAATAAATTCTTACTGTACAATAAAGTTCACTGCACGTACTTCAAACTCTGGCGTATGTGCTATATACATGTCTGTTTTGTTTTGCATCTGTTGACTTCAGTGGTTTAAAACTAAGTCAAGGCTCCAAGCAGAACTGAACCAGAGAAACAAGTGTTTTGAGAAAGCAGTAGTACTCATGTTCAGTTGTGGCAGTGATTAATTGCTTTCACACAAATCTTACCCAGGTCAAAAATAAAAAAAAGACACAAGGGATGCTAATGCTTGACTGTTATGGAAAAATGAAAGAAATTACAACCAACTTATTCCTGTTAGATAGACTACTATACCCTCCCCACACACATGTATAAGCAAAAACCACAATGACGAATGTTTTATACAGATTTCAACAAATACAGCACAGTATGTGACAGTGCTCATGCCAAGCCAGATCAATGACTGTTTAGCTGTGATCAAGCTGCACTTCACTCCATAGATGGCCTGTATACCCATCAACTACATCCATTTTAATAAGCATGTACACCTCAAACATCTGATTGTGTTGTACAAATTAATGCCTCCAGTAGTCTAAATTATTTCATATTGGTTCTACAAACTAGTCCTTTAAAACATTAATGACAGTTTAACTTGATCATGACAACAGGGTTAATCATTTTCAGTGACATACAGCCTCAAGGCACCCAGTACATCTCAGATATATATGGTAAAACTAAAACAATAAAGGTAACAATAATGTCTCATTTTTTTCACCCAAACAGTAGCCACAGTAAGATATTCCAACTTACTTCTTACAAACACACACTAATCTTGTAAAGTCACAATAAAGACCATTCTCCTGAGCAAATGATAACAGGGCTAGTTATTTCCATCCACAAATAGTCCTCACACCAGCAATTACATCCAATTTGCTAAACTTTTACACATCAGATGTCTATAATGACAGAAATAATAACCACATTAATATGTTTTAATCTTGTCCTATAAATGACAGCCACATTAAAAGAATTCAAATTTGTTTTGCATAAATATCCATTAGTCATGCAAATGCAAAATAATGACTGTTCACCCAAGTAAACAAAAAAGGTCAGTTATTTTCATATAAAGACAGCTGATTCCACACCCAGTACCCAGAACTTAAGCCACTTTGTTAACTGTGTTCACCTGGGATGTTTGATTTTTAATAACTCTTTTTTTTTATAAAAATGGCCACAGTAATTTATTTCAACTCTTGTTTCACACAAACACACAACAGCATACATAGCACAAGCAGAAACCTATAATTTAAAGTGGAAACAGATGATAATGATGATGACAGGGAGGGAAGCTCAAGAAACAAGGACAGACTTTAGATTTTGGATGCAGACCTTAAAGGAGAATAACAATAATCATATAGAATATTACATTCATAAAGTAGTAGAAAGTATTCTAAGAACTACGCCAACATGGGAATGAAGAAAGGAGATTATGCCAATATGGATGACTTAAATTAGGGGTACAGACAATAAGCAAGAACGGGCTAGAATTTATTAGAGAAAACAGGTAAAGGAACCAAAGTACTGGGAGCAAATAACTAGAGAGGGAAAGGTAACAGAATGGGAAGACACCAAGAATCTATTTGGACTCCAGGTTACAGATTGCCTTCCCCATCAAGGATTGATATCAGGGTATAGGCAAAGAGAAATCAATAGGGGGGGTCCTAAATGAAAGACTGGCACTTGTAGAGTTTTTAGTAGACTCTATAACAGAAACTGCAGTTAAAAAGGGAATAATTAGTTAGATCATATAAAATATTGCATGCTAACTATAAGAATTACTCACAGCAGGTTAGAAAGGATTGGAAAGAGAATGGATAAGCAATTCTCCAAGAAACAATGGAGGGGGGGGGTAAATGTATGCCTCCCAAATATGCAACAAAATATAGAAGATTTAGGATTTTTGCTTGGTAATCTTTACATAGATATTTTTATACCCCAAGTAAACTCCAGAGAATTTTTCCTCAGGTACACAGCAAATGTTGAAGGTGTGATTGAAAAAAAAAGAGTTAATTGGGAACGCATTATGAGTTAGCAAACTTTAAAAATTCCCAGCAGACTACTCTGTTGGAGATACTGGGTGAGCAAATTGGCGTAACTAGAGAAATAATTTTTCTGAGCTATGATACAAAATCGGAATTGCCTAGACATAGCAAAGTCTTGCTGCGTCTAATTATAGTGGCTGCCAAAAAAGCAATTGCTAGAAAATGGAAATTAACATCTAAACAAATTGTACTAGAGGTAGTGGATACAGTAGCACAGATAAAAATTGGAATTGGGATCTTTAAAAAGGGTAGGATCAAATTACATTGGAAAAATGGGAATTGAGGGAACTAAACACACAGGGGAGGAATGAGGTTTAAAAGAAGGCAGGAGTTGAGTAAGCTATATAATGTTTGACTGACAATGACTGGGTGGAGTATAAGTCATGTACAATATTTGCAACTAGGATCATGTCAGTATGGTTTGTGATGTAAAATGATTGCAGCTGGGATTATGTCAATATAGTTTGTGTTCATTTATATAAATGTATGATTGCCTGTGTCATAAGTGATAATTTAGTAAAGATGTTTCTTGTTTAAAAAAATAATTTCACATCCCCATGGAGGAAAAAAGAAAGTACAGTTTTGTACCTACCATAAATGTAGATGTTCGAGTGCTAATACAGCTGCAGTCATAACAGATGGGGTTCTTCTGCCGTCAGGCGGGTCCTCGGTCGGCCGAATTCCAAAGTCTAGGTCTGGCTTTGGTTGTCATCGCCTCCTCCCTGACGTCAGTGTGACAGGGGTATAAAAGAACCAGCCGACACCATTTTCTTCAGTTTTTCTTGCCCCAGATGTCAGGTGCCCCCAGAAGGAAGGCAATACATAAAATTATGAAGTAATGCAATGCAATATAATCAAAAAACAGTAGTTGCAAGCAAATACACCATAAAAGAATACCCCTAGAGGGGAAGGAGGGAGGGAAACCTGGACTGCAGCTGTATTAGCACTCAAACATCTACATTTATGGTAGGTACAAAACTGTACTATGTTCATCATGCATACAGCTGCAGTCATAACAGATGGGTAGAATCCCAAAGCTAAGAAAGGGGTGGTAGGCACTAGGTGGAACTAGGAGGAGCCAGGATGCCCTGGAAGACTGCAGTGGCAAAGCCTGCTCTAGATTTGGAGTATAATGGTAGGTTGTAGTGTTTGGAGAAGGTATGCACAGAACTCCAAGTGGCTGCTTCCAAGATATCCTTGGTAGGAACTCCTCTGAGGAAGGCTGCAGAGGTGGCTGTGGCCCTGGTGGAATGAGTTCTAATGCCTGTAGGAACAGTTTTGCCATGAAAGGAATAACAAAAGCGTATGCAGTGGGCTATCCATTTTGAGATTATTTGCTTGGAAATTGGCTTTCCTGGAGCTCCTACCGCATAGGCCACACAGAGCTGTTCTGATTTTCTGAAAGGCTTTGTTCTGTCCAAATAATAACGCAGTTGCCTGTGGATGTCCAAGGAATGTAGTAATCTCTCCCCTTTGTTTTGAGGATTGGGATAAAAAGTAGGTAAATGTATGGCCTGATTTAAAGCTACCCTGGATACCACTTTAGGCATAAAGGACGGGTTGGTTCGTAATGAAACTCTGTCCTGATGGAAGATGATAAAAGGCTGGACAGCCATGAGGGCCTGTAGTTCTGAAACTCTACGAGCTGAAGTGATAGCCAGAAGGAAAGCTGTTTTCCAGGACAAATATTGCAAATCTGATGAAGCAGCTGGCTCAAAAGGAGGCAAAGTCAGTTTTTCCAGAATGAAATTTAGATCCCAAGCAGGTATTGGTTGTTTCCTTGGAGGTCTTAAATTCTTAGCCCCTCTGAGGAACTGTCTTAAAAGAGGGTGAGAGAATAAAGGAGGATCAGTGTTGTATTCTGCAGAAATGGCTGAGGCATGGATTTTGATGGAGGAGAATGAAAGTCCACTGCTTAGTAGTTCAGCCAAATATTGCAGTATTTGAGGTAAATTCAGTTTTCCAGGGTTCTGGCCCTTTTTCTCATTCCAGACACAAAAACGTTTCCATTTTGCGGAGTAAGCTTTTCTAGTTGATGGCCTTCTGGCCTCCAAAATGACATCCTGCACCTCCTTGGAGAGTAGGGCCTGCTGTGATGCTAAGGAATCTTCCATGCGGCTAGATTGAATGTTTTTAGCTGACTGTGAAGAGTTTTGAAGCTGTGCTGAGTCAGAAGAAGAGGCATTAGAGGCAGGGTCCATGGAGGGAATGAGTCAGGCTCCTCAGGAGTGGGTACCAGTGTTGCCTTGGCCAGTCCGGAGCAATGAGGATCATCTTTGGTTTGTCTGCTCTGGTCTTCAATAGGACTTTGGGCAGCAGAGGAAGAGGCGGGAAGGCATAAACTGTCATTGATGTCCAGCTGAAAGAGAGCGTCCACTCTCCAGGCCTTTGGGTGGAAGGTCCTCGAGCAGAATTTTGTCAATTGATGATTTTTGTGGGAGGCAAAGAGATCTATGTCTGGCCTTCCCCATTCTTGGATTATTTCTGTAAAAACTTTTGGATGCAACATCCATTCATGTGGATCTGTCATATTCCTGCTTAGGTTGTCTGCTAGCGTGTTTTCCTTGCCTGGCAAGTACTGTGCTTGTAGTTCCATTTGTAAGTCCATGGCCATGTTCCAAAGTGATATGGCCAATCTGCATAGGGGATAGGAATGTGTTCCTCCCTGCTTGTTTATGTACCACATAACTGTGGTGTTGTCCGTTCTTATCAATAGTTGACCTGGTTGTAGAAGGTCCTTGAAAGCTATAATAGCATTTATTACTGCTAGCATTTCTTTTTGACTGATGTGAAGGTGCTTTTCCTTTTGGGACCATTTGCCCTGAATGCACTGATCTGCCATGTGCGCCCCCCAGGCGTAGTCTGAGGAGTCTGTTGTGACTACTTGATTTGCTTGAGGCTTGCTGAATGGAAGACCTGTGTTTGCTTGACATGCTTGAGCCCACCACAGAAATTCCTTTTGCAAACATGGAAGTAGTGGTATTATTGTTTCCAAACTGTGGCTGTGTTGAGACCATATGTTTTTTAGGTACCATTGTAGTTTTCTCATATGCAGCTTTGCACATGGGATTAGCAAGATGCAAGATGCCATGAACCCCAGAGCCTGCAGGATTTTCCTTGCAGTCAGCCTGGTGCAATTTGCCAGTGTTTTGAAATATTGAATTAGTTGCCCCTGCTTCTCTGGCGTGAGGTAGGCCATCTGGGTGTTTGTGTCCAAATTGGCACCCAGGAAAATTATATTTCGAGAGGGTATTAGCCTTGATTTCTCTTTGTTGATTGTGTATCCCAGAGAGTTTAATAACATTATTACATAAGCCAAATGTTTCAGAAGAATGTGCTTGCTGTCCGCTTGGATCAGGCAGTCGTCCAAATAAGGGTATATTTGTATCCCTTGTCTGCAGTAGGCAATTACTGATGCCAGGCATTTCGTGAATACTCTGGGCGCAGTAGATAAGCCAAAGGGCAATGCAGAGAATTGATAATGGGTTGAACCTGCAAGAAATCTGAGGTATCTTCTGCAATTTTGTCTGATTGGGACATGCAGGTATGCCTCCTTGAGGTCCAATGTTACCAGCCAAGACTCCTTGCCCAGCATGGGAAGAAGTTGCTGTAGAGTGAGCATCTTGAATTTTGGTGCAGTAGGAATGTGTTTAGGATGGAAAGATCCAAAATAGGTCTCCAATCTTTTCCCTTCCTTGGCACCAGAAATAGCCTGGAATAAAAACCTTGACCTTGTTCGTGTGTAGGTACCTCTTGAATAGCTTTCATGTTTATAAGATCTGAAATTTGCTTTTGTGCCTCTGCCCTTTGATTGTGTGGCAGTTTTGGCATGTCTCTCATTTTTGGAAGGGTATGAAAGTGGAATTTGTAGCCTCTGTTTATAATGTCCAGGATCCATTTGTCCTTTGTGACAACATGCCAATTTTTGAGAATAGTGCCAGCTTTCCTCCTAAGGGGGCTGCCATTTGAGACCTGGTTGGCCTGCAAAGGGGAAAGTCATTGGGTTTGCTTTCTGAAAGATTGTGAGTTGTCCTCACCACCTCTTTGTGTAGGAGCTTGCCATTGTCTGCCTCTGTACGATCCTTGTGGTTGTCCTCTGCCCCTTGGACGCCTGTATCTGCCTCTTTGGGGTCTGTCCATGGCAGGAAAGGACCAGTTTTTGGAAGGCCAATTTCTACTAAAATGTGGTGGTTGAACCTGCAGAAATTCTTTCACAGTTTGCATTGATTTAGCTTTTTCCTCCATTTTTCGTAATACTTCCTCAGCATTTGCCCCAAATAGTACATCCTTTTGAAGGGGGGTGTCTAGTAATTTAGCTTTGACATGATCAGGCAAGGTTTGTTCCTTGAGCCAAGCATGCCTGCGTATGACTGAGCCTGTAACAGCAGCTCTACATGAGGCCTCTAGAGCATCAAAACCACATTGTAAGGTATGTTTACCCACTTGTTCTGCACTATGCATCAAATCCTGCAACTCCTTCAAGTCTGGTTGTTCAGGTTGTGACATCTTACTTTTCAATTGAGATAACAGAAACTGTTAGTATTTTAGCATATGAAACTGACAGTTTAAGGCCCTCATGGTTAAGGTAGCCGAGGTATATACCTTTTTTCCCCACCTTTCTAAGGATCTGGAATCTCTCTTGGAAGGCAATGGATTTTTGGCAATGGAAGCCTCAACTCCCTTGGGTCCCTGTGAGATGGTTTCTAGGTCGGCAGCATGGCTTTTGTAAAGAAATTGGTGTGAGTCAGGAACCCTGTAGTACCTGTCAGGCTTAACTGGAGCTGGAGGTAGAGAGTCCGGGTTAAGGCAGGCCTCCGAGTAAACATCATCTAGGATGTCCAAGACAGGAGGTATAACCAGAGGCCTGTGCTGGGGTAACAAAAGAAATTCCCTGAGCCTTTTCTTGGAATTTGAATAATCCTGGCCTTCCCAGTGGAAGTGTTCCCTTAAGGTATGCAAAGTTTCCCCAAATGAGAAATCCTCAGGGGGGATACAGAAGGAATAGACTCCTCTGCATCAGAGTCTTCAAAAGGG
>NC_056746.1:116075120-116112620 GCF_019279795.1 Protopterus annectens | reverse complement strand
AAAAGAAATATTTTGCACCAAAGTTTATTACTCAAATATTTAATAATGTGTATATGCATACAAACAGATGCACAGTCTGTCATATACACCCACAGACACACAGGCTCACATATAGCTACTTATAAAGTTATATACACAAACACACGCACATGCGCAGACACACACACACACATGTGCACACACACACACACACACACACACACACAGGTTCTTGTAACTCTTGCAGCTACAGGTACTAGCATTAGTTTTTTTTTTCTTTTCTCTGCTCACTTACTGCAACTTTTTAACGGCCACTGTTTGCATGCATAAAAGAAATGATGGTTGGTGTTAAAGACTTCACTGGTGGTACAGAGAATTTGTATTGGAATAGTCATTATTCTTGATTTCTTGCTGTGTATATTAATTCTCCCCAGTGTAATGCTGAGTGAGAATCATTGATTCTCCAAGTCCATTTTGTAAGTATAAACAATACTTGGTTATCACAGAACCTCACTCTTTATCCTCAGGTGAAGAAACTGCAGATGTATCTAACTGCTTCTAACCAACCACTTACATCTTTACATCCTGTGAACACCCTGATCATCCCCTTGTAATGTATATGCAGCCTTGCATGAAGCAGATGAGAATTTCTCATTGCAAAATGTTCCTGCTAAACAGCTGAAAATGTGTTTCTTAGCCTTGCTAACATAGGATATGTCTGGGGTGTATATTGATAGATGCCAGTATACACCACATTTCTCTTTTTGGCAGACACCGGACAAACCTGTTTTGTACCTAGATTCAGGGCCTTAAACAATACATGCCGTACAGGTTCTAGAACTTCAACATTCCTCCATGTTAGCAAATGAGAGAGCCATAGCATTCTCCTCTGTGCATCCTACTTCAAAAGAGACAATAATTCTGATAGCCAGTTGTACAGACAGGACAATAAACTGCTATCCTCCCAAAAAAAATGAAACTAAGCTATCTAACACTGACACTCTCCATTTCTTTCACCGACATAACAATATGGGAGGTAAGAGCTGTGACACGCAATACATACAAGATTTACTACAAGGTTGTGGTGCATCTGCTTATCAGGTCCACACCTTTCATATGTATGTACCACATGGCTGTCATAATGTACTGTAGCATGTCAGAGTTGTTTCCATGTGTCTGTGTGTGTGTGTGTGTGTATGTGTGTGTGTGTGTGTGTGTGTGTGTGTGTGTATACATGTATATATATATATATATATATATATATATATATATATATATATATATATATACATATATCTACGTAAAATCAGAATTAGAGATGAATCCTGGATCGACATTTAAGATGAATGCCGTGCTTGGCAGACCAATGTCACTTGATCACTGCTGCACAAAGGCAGCCCAGCCCAATACAGCACTTCCCAAACTGTTGCAGCATTTTGCCATTGGCTATGTTCAGCTACGTAAGACCCATACTCCAGTGGTTGCTAAGCCAGAGCTACTATGCACACCTGAGCTGTGTGATTTAAAGACATTACAGGCAGCCGACACCATTACATTAGTTTTTCTTGCCCTGACCTGTCAGGAGCCCCAAAGTAGGAGGCCAGGTTCTGGTGGAAGAACCCCACCAGTGGAAAATAAATACCAATATGTCCCTTGTAAGGAAAGAAAGAGAATAAAGGGGGATGGAGGGAGGGAAACAAGGACTGCAGCAGGGAATACACTCGAACATCTACATTTATGGTAAGTGTACACAACTGTACTACGTTCTTCGTGTTTCGCTGTTGCAGTCATCACATTTGGGTAGATTCCTAAAGCTGAGGAAATGGGTGGAGGCAGTCAATGAAATTAGGGGCTGGCTAGGATGCCCTGCCAGACTGCAGAGGCAAACCCTGCCCTGGATTTGGAAAAGAGAGGCAGGTGGTAATGCTTGGTAAAAGTGTGAGCAGATGTCCTGGGGGCAGCCTTCAGGATGTCTCTGGTGGGGACTCCTCTTAGGAAAGCTGCAGAGGTGGAGGCTGCTCTGGTGGAGTGTGTCCTGACCCCCTTGGTGGGAGGCTTTCCATGCTATTTGTAGCAGATATGGATGCAGTGGGCTATCCATTTGGAAATGGCTTGCTTGGAGATGGCTTTGCCATCTGCCCCTGTAGCAAAGCTAACCAGCTATTGGTCAGACCTTCTGAAGGATTTAGTCCTGTCCAGATAGAATCTGAGCTGTCTGTGCACATCTAGAGAGTGAAGAATGCTTTCCCCCTTGTTCTGGGGATTAGGCAAGAAGGTGGACAGATGAATGGATTGGTTGAGAGCCACACTGGACAACACCTTGGGCATGAAGGATGGGTTAGTTCTGAGGGATACCCTTGTCTGCATAGAAGATGATGAAGGGTTCCACAGCCATGAGTGCTTGCAGCTCAGAGACTCTTCTGGCTGAAGTGATGGCCAGAAGGAATGTTGTCTTCCAGGACATAAATTTTAGCTCTGCAGAAAAAGCCGGTTCGAAAGGGGGCAGTGTGAGCTTTTCCAAGACAAAGTTAAGGTCCCAAGTTGGTGTTAGTGCCCTTCTGGGTGGCCTCAAGTTGCTAGCCCTTCTTAGGAACTGTTTGATCAAAGGGTATGAGAAAAGGGGCTGCTCAGTGGGAAAATGAGCAGAAATAGCAGAGGCAAGAATTTTTACAGACGCGAAAGAGAGGTCACTGTGTAGTAGGTCAGCTAAGTAATCCAGGATGAGAGGGATGGAGGGCTGTACCACATTATCTCCCTTAGCCTGGATCCATGTGCAGAACCTTTTCCATTTATCTGCATATGACTTTCTGGTGCTAGGACGTCTGCCCTCACAGATAACATCCAGAACCTGTTTACTTAGAAAGGAAGATTGGTTCGGGGTTAGGGAATAAACCAAGCTGTTAAATTGAGTGTCTGCAATTTGGGATGCATGAATTCCCCTTCCCTCTGGGTCAGGAGGTTTGGAATCTGTGGAAGATGCCATGGGGCAATGGGGACAGGCTGCATAGCAATGGGTACCAGTGTTGTTGGGGCCGGTCTGGAGTATAAGAATGGTCCTTGGTTTTTCCTCCCTTATTTTGAGCAGTACTCTAGGGATGAGAGGTAGGGGAGGAAAGGCATAGACTGATAGATTGACCCAGGGGAAGGACAGGGCATCCACTTTCCAAGCCATGCAGTGATGCTCCCCGGTGCAGAATTTTCTGAGCTGATGGTTGGTGTGGGAGGCAAAGAGGTCGACCTTCGGGGTTCCCCATTTCTGAGTTATTAGGGTGAAGGTACTTCTGTTGAGTTGCCATTTATGTGGGTCTAGAAAGTTTCTGCTTAATTGGTCTGCCAGAGAGTTTAGAGAGTCTGATAGGAATTGTGCTAACAGGTGTAGTTGCATGAAAGACGCTGTGAGCCAAAGGCTCATGGCCACCCTGCATAGAGGGTAGGAATGAGTCCCTCCCTGCTTGTTGATATACCACATCACACTGGTGTTGTCTGTTTTGATCAGGAGAACCCCTGGAGAGTGAAGGGGTTTGAAAGCTACCAAGGCATGCTGCACAGCCATCATCTCTTTTTGAATGATGTGCAGAGGGACTTACTGAGGGCTCCATTAGCTCTGCATTTTATTTATTTACTTTATTTATTTTACATTTGTTGACCGGGCTAGTCTAACTGGATATATATCCATTTTCAGTACAGGACCGAGTAGAAAAGCTCCACATAAAAACAGATAGTTGCAAATACAGATACAGTACACTTTTCAGATAATACAGCTCTTAAATAGCAACATAGTAATCATGAGAGATATTTTTTAAAAACACCAAACAATAATAGAAGAAAATAAATTATTTAGAAGGGAGTGAAACCTTCCTAAAGTCCAAGTTGGATATACATCACAGAAAAAAAAATTATTTGCAAGACGGTGACACATTCATAAAGGCAGTGACACATTCATAAAGTCCAAGCTGGGTAAACATCATCATATCCTATAATAATTTGTAAAAAGGGTGAACCTTACACAGTCTCAAATTAGCTAACTGGTCAGTTTAACAGACGTGTAGGAAGGAGATGGACTTAATGTAGCAGTAAAGAAATTAGTGCTTAGTGTGAAACCTAGGAGGACAGGAAGGGGATTCTTAGTCTGCGTTAGTACATGCGCATAGCCAGTGAGTTGTAAGGTATAGTTTGAGTTTCTTTTTGAATAGTGGAGTTGAAGAAAGAGATGCGAGTTCACAGGGAAGTAGGTTCCAGGTTTTTCCCCACAGTGTTAGAGAAAAATGAATCCCCTGCTTTACTGTTGGGTTTTTGTCTGGATACCAGTAGTTTATTTGCTGAGCGTAGGTTTGAAAGATTTTTATACGGGATAATTAGACTCATGAGCATTGGTGTATTGCTAGGAAGATAAAGGGTCTTATGGGCAATAACAAGTTGGTGGAATTGAATCTGATTATGCAGCTCCAGCCAACCTAGTTGTTTTAGATGTTGACAGTGGTGGGTTCTAAAAGGGGAGCCAGTGGCAAATCTGGCAATGTTAGTGTAGGAGGTTGCCAGTTTGTTGAGGTTGCTTTTAGATATGCTGTGTAAATAGGTGAGGCATAAAGGAGAGTTGAGATAAGGTGGGTGTGGGCAATAGTAATTCTAGCTATGGGAGTAAGGAAGGGGTTAATCTTATAGAGGGAGTGTAGTTTTCTGTTAACTGATTTTATTGTGGTGTTGATGTGAGCATCATAGTTAAGGCTGTGGTCTATTGTTACTCCTAAGAGTTTGGTGGTAGTGTCAGTAGATATGACAGTGCTGTTATTAGATTTGATAATAAGTCAATTGGGGTGGACTTTTGTGTGGGAGTAAAGAGCAATAACTTTGTCTTTTTAGGGTTAAGGAGGAGGCAGCGCTGTAATAACCATTTTTCTACTATTTCAAAAGACATTTTGGGTGAGGGACTGCAGTTCTGTTTGCACTTGCCATCCAGGTGTGCACCCCAAGCATAGTCTGATGAGTCTGTGGCGAGGGTCTGGGTGGGGGGGGGTGGCAGTCCCTTGTTGTGGGAGCATGCTGTTGCCCACCAAAGAAATTCCTTTCTGAGGCAAGGAATTACAGGCAGAAGAGTTTCCAGGTCTTGAGAGTGTTGACACCAAAGGCTCTTTAGGTACCACTGAAGTTTCCTCATATGCAGTCTGGCATATGGAATGAGTAGAATGCAAGATGCTATGAACCCCAGAGATTGCAGGATCTTCCTTGCAGATAACTGGGGCCTGGTGGTTGTTGAGAGAAGTAAGTTGTCAGGAAAATTAGTTTCTCCTGTGTAAGGTATGCCATCTGGGATGCTGTGCCCAGACTTGCTCCCAGGAAGATTATCCTTTGGGTGGGCATGTTTTTGGATTTATTTTCATTGATTGTGTATCCTAGGGAGGTTAGTAATGTCTTTACAAAGGCCAGATGCTTGAGCAGCTTTTCCTGGCTGTCTGCCTGAATAAGACAGTTGTCTAAGTATGGGTAAATTTGAATATTACTTTGTCTGCAAAATGCAATGGCCGGAGCCAGACATTTTGTGAAAAACTCTGGGAGCAGTAGATAAGCCAAAGGGAAGTGCAGAGAAATGAAAGTGTTGAGATCCTGCCCTGAAGCAGAACTATTTCCTGCAACTTCTGTTTAAACTGTGAGCTTTGGCCGGTTAAGACCTGCATGCTATCAACTTGAACTCATAAGTGAAGCTAATAACTTTTATCTGCACTTTTTAAAGTAATTTGTTTGTGTTGCATTGAGGAATATCTAGCTGGAAGCTGTGACCCTGTTTTTCAGTAGGTTCCCACCCACCCTGCCTGTTTTTGTGTTGGTGTTAATCTTTTTGGCTTTGAAATTGCCTGCCCCTCTTGTAAATTTGCACTTGGATACTCCTCCTTGGCCCATCTCATTTGCTCACTCAAAAAAAAAAAAAAAAATGTATCTGCTTTTACTGTATTTGTGTTTCTTCCTACTTTATTTTGCTTTTGCGTCATCTTAAAAGTACTCAATTGTATTTATTACTGCTTGGTGTAACTCATTCTAAGCCTTTTAGTTTAAGCAGTTGGGCTTCAGACCAGTGGTTTTACATTAAGAAGGTTTGTGCTCTGCACTGTAGTGGCAGGACAGGTAGCTTACATCCTTCTAAGTTGAGAACTGCTGATTGAGGGCTCAGTGTTTGTTATTTTAAAAGTGTATTAATTCTGGTTTAAGCACTTGGGCTTCAGGCCAGTTATTTTACATTAAGAGGGTTCATGGTCTGCACTCTTGTGGGAGGAGAGGCTGGACTCTGCCCTTCTGAGCTGGGAATTTCTGGTTAAGGGCTTATAGTGCCTGCATATTTGAACTGCTTCTTACTAAATTGGTACACCTTGTTTGCTGTAGCATAGACTAGATCCAGGTCTGCTGAATCTAGCTTTGTTTGTATAACTTGAGCACTAATCCAGGCATTCTTTAAAGTATTCAATTGTATTTATTACTGCTTCATAGTAACTTGATTGAAGTGTAGCTATCATTCTAAGTCTTTTGGATTAAGCACTTGGGCTCAGACCAGTTGTTTTACATTAGGAAGGTTTGTGGCCTGCACTGTGGTGGCAGGACAGGTAGCTTACATCCTTCTAAGTTGGGAACTGCTGATTGAGGGCTCAGTGTCTGTTATTCTAAAAGTGTATTAGTTCTGGTTTAAGCACTTGGGCTTCAGGCCAGATATTTTACATTAAGAAGGTTCGTGGTCTGCACTCTTGTGGGAGGAGAGGCTGGACTCTGCCCTTCTGAGCTTGGAATTTCTGTTTAAAGGCTTATAGTGCCTGCATATTTGAACTGTTTCTTACTAAATTGGTACACCTTGTTTGCTGTAGCATAGACTAGATCCAGGCCTGCTGAATCTAGCTTTGTTTGTATAACTTGAGCACTAATCCAGGCATTCTTTAAAGTATTCAATTGTATTTATTACTGCTTGGTAGTAACTTGATTAAAGTGTAGCTATCATTCTAAGTCTTTTGGATTAAGCACTTGGGCTCAGACCACTTGTTTTACATTAGGAATGTTTGTGGCCTGCACTGTGGTGGCAGGACAGGTAGCTTACATCCTTCTAAGTTGGGAACTGCTGATTGAGGTCTCAGTGTCTGTTATTCTAAAAGTGTATTAGTTCTGGTTTAAGCACTTGGACTTCAGGCCAGTTATTTTACATTAAGAAGGTTCGTGGTCTGCACTCTTGTGGGAGGAGAGGCTGGACTCTGCCCTTCTGAGCTGGGAATTTCTGGTTAAAGGCTTATAGTGCCTGCATATTTGAACTGTTTCTTACTGAAATTGGTACAACTTGTTTGCTGTAGCATAGACTAGATCCAGGCCTGCTGAATCTAGCTTTGTTTGTATGCTTGTTTGCTTGTTAATTCCCTGAAACGCTAATTCCACCTAAAATGTGTCTTTTCAGCGCTTCTGTGGTTCCCTAGTGACATCTGCATTGCTTACTGTACTTATTTCCTTGTTTCACTTGAAAGAAAGTTACTGTTTGTCATTTTTGCATTTAAGTTACCTGTAACACATTGCATTTAAGTTACCTGGCACTTGCTCACTAAAGCAATTATATAAGTCAGCACTAAAAAATTAAAAGCACTACACCCTCACAAACTCCCCTTGAGTACCTTGTTCCCCATTGGCCCTTTTTTTTTCAATTATAAAGGAATTCCCAATACTATTCTAGCATGTCCAAAGGTCAGTTGTCAATCTCCTCTCCGGTCCAGCTGGTGAATCTGGGAATCTTGAGGCAATGTTACAACTGCCTCATGTACACAGACAACCCTCTCCTCCTCCCAACAAATTCCAACACATGTGAGAGATGCAACCATATAGCCAAACTGGAGGCTAAGCTCTCTCAACTCAGTACTGGCGAAACCTGTCAGGAGGAGAAGGAAACCAGACTCACTACAATTCCAGTCTCACATAGACCTACCACGACAGCAAACCAAACACATAAACACACAAAAACATACTCGGAGGCTCTAAATAAAAATCTGCCTAAGCAGCAGAGACCTCCAAAGCAAACACCCAAGCAACCGTTACCCCAAAACAAAACACGTGCAACACATAGCTTACAAAGCCAGTGTGCCGAACAGTCACAGCCCTTAAGGCTAAACAACACACCTGATACACTTATAATAGGTGACTCTATCGTCAGGCACACTGACGTCCCACTCACCAGGCTGAACAAGGAGAAGGACACGGTGAGCTGCCTGTCAGGTGCTAGGAACCCCCACATAACACAAGCACTCAGGTCACTCCAAGGCAAGTACAAATATGACTCGGTCATTGTCCATGCTGGTGTGAATGACCTGAGACGTACCTTCCTGGACTACATGAAAAGAGACATAGAGGAGCTCTCTGAGCATGTGGCCCAGGCCAGTATGACCCTGACCTTGAGTACCATCTTACCCTCACCAAGAATGATGCCACAATATGAAGACAAGATGATCAATTTCAACAATTGGCTTAAGTATTGGTGTCATTCAAAGGGGATCCAATGCCTGTCAACCTGGGATGACATGCTCGACAAGCCACGATGCTTCGCTAGGGACGGCTTGCACCTGTCACCCCTGGGCTTTCGGATATTGGCAAAGGCTCTTGCTATCCCCATAGTGCCTTTTTTAGGCAAGGCTCAAAAGACAAACCCACCTCCATAGGTATCACAAGGGATAAGAAACTAAGAGTAATGCTACTCAACGCCAGAAGTCTAAACCTCAAGATGCATGCACTCGAAACTCTCCTTAGCATGGAGAACATCGATATCTGTGCAGTAACTCCCGAGAACACCCTAGCACTACCAGGTTATACCTCATACTATGCTTTTCGGCCCCAAAACTTGGACCAAACCAGAAAAGGAGGGGGAGTATCAATATTCGTCAAAGATACCCACACCTCCAGGTTGGTGGCACAGCACGAAGCATCAGAGACTATCCATGTGCAACTAACAGTGGGTAAAACTGCCTTCCAGTTTATAGCCTGCTACAGACCACCCTCCCAAACCCAGGAACCCCACTCGGCTTTCCTGAGAACACTGGAAAATATGAAGGTCACTCCAAACACCATTATATTGGGCGACTTCAACTACCCAAACATAGACTGGGAGCATTACTCTAGCTCCAACACCCTAGCTCAAAGGTTTCTAGAATTTATAAACTCAAATGCTATGGAACAACTTGTTACCACTCCCACAAGAGGGGAAAACATACTGGACCTGATCATCACCAACATGGGGACTCTATGCTCCAGACCAGAAGTGTATCCCTCACTGGTAAGATCAGACCATAAACTAATCTTACTGGATATTCACATCCCGACCCCACCCCCTGCCCAGAAAACCACAGTGAAAAACTTCTCTAAAGCAAATTTCACACTCCTCAAAACCAAGGTGGAATCCTTCAAAGCCCACGGGCCTGTGGAAAATACGGCCCAGACCGCAGAATCCTTTATAAACGCATGCTATGAACACCTTCAGGAATGCATGGATCATGCAATCCCAAATAAAACCAAGACCCAATCCTCCAAAGGCAGACGTCCTGTCTGGTGGACCCCAGCCATAAGCAAACTATACAATAGAAGGAGGAAGCTACTACATGACAGAGCAAAATCCCAAAAAGGGAAGGCATCTCTGATCAGTGTTAGCAAAAAACTACGGGCACTCATAAAATCGTCTAAGGCCAGCTTCGAGAGAAAAATTGCACAGGACACTAAGGATAATCACAAGGCTTTCTTTAGTTATGTTAGGAACCTGGGTGGAAATTTCCAGATAAGCTCAGAATTAGTCCAAAATGACAAAAAATACACAAAACCACAGACATTGCCAACATCCTAGCTGACAGGTTCAGTGCAAACCCCCCCCTCCCCACCAAAAGGGCAGATATCTATCCCAGCAGAGTGCTGCCCCCCTGACATCTCAGATGCTCAGTTAAGAGCCTCCAAAGCAAAAAACACAGCATCAATAGGACCAGACAGTGTCCCGGGCTGAGTCCTACATGAACTCCAAGAAGAGCTAAACCCAAACATAAAACTACTGTTCAATCTCAGCCTTACCACAGGATATGTACCCAAAGAGTGGTGTACAGCAACAGTGGTTCCTCTCCACAAAGGTGGTGCCTCAATGGATCCTGGAAACTATCGCCCCATAAGCCTGACTAGCTTGGTCTGCAAAGCTATGGAAAGGATCATCATGGACCGCATAAAAAAAGATATTCGGGACCTACAGACACTGGATCCTACCCAGTTCGGCTTTGTTAAGGGCAGATCCTGCCTCTTAAACCTGGTCAATTTCTTTGAAACAGTCACCAAGGCCATTGACGACAGGAAGGTGGTCCACACAGCCTACCTGGACCTCACAAAAGCCTTCAATACAATACCCCACTCGGGCATTATAGATAAGCTCACCAGCTTAAATATAAACCCCTATGTCACTAGATGGGTTGCAAACTGGATCAAGGACAGAACCCACATGGTTAGAATTGCTGGAGCCATGTCAGACTCCAAACCAGTTACAAGTGGCGTCCCACAAGGCTCAGTCCTGGGACCTCTCCTGTTCGGTATATATTTCTCGGAGGTACAGGCCAACATGGAAGGACTGTGGCTGACCAAGTTCGCAGATGACTGCAAACTGGGCACTATAATAGACTCTCCAGCAGACACAAGCATCCTCCAAAAGGGCCCCATAGAAACAGACAACTCCTGCCAGAGCCATGGCCTCAAGCTAAACGCCAAAAAGTGTATAGTCATCCCCTTTGGCAAAAACAAAGTGCCCACAAATTACCACATAGGTGATAATCCATTAAGTACGGAAGAAGTAATTAGGGACCTGGGGACCCAAGTTGATAGCAATCTCTCATTTGACAACCACGTGGCCAAAGTGGTTAGAAAAACATTTTATATAGCCCACCTAATCATGAAGGGATTCACATCTAGATCAGGGGAGGTCATCGTGCCTCTTTACTCATCCCTCATCAGGCCCATAATTGAGTACAATGCCCCTTTTGGGATGTACCTTACCAGACACCTGCAGCAACTGGAAAGACCCCAAAAGTACCTCACCAAGAGGATCAAAGGGCTCAAACAGATGCCATATGCTGCCCGGTTAAAGAAACTCCAGCTCTACTCAGTGGCATACCGCCTGCTCAGAGGTGATCTGTGCCTGGCGTATAAAGCCATGTCCAACCCGGAATTAATGGACATGCTGCACCTCAGAAAATCCAAATCCCATCGAGCTACGCGCTTGAGAGACTTGAACCTCAGCACTGAAATAAATAGGACATGCTGGACAGACAGATTCATAACCCAGAGGCTCCCTTCACTCTGGAATAAAATCCCAGTCCAGGTTAGGCAGAGTCCCTCATTGACTCTCTTCAAGAGGAATCTTGATGAGTGGATGGGGGATCGTAGGTTTACCCCGGGTATCACTTCTGTGTCACTGTTAGACAGAGGCACAGTATACTAACCTCGAAAAAGGTCCTAGCAAAATTAATTTAAAATGGGTGGTGAAAGCCAAACACAATCTGGCTAGGCTTATAAATGCCCTAGGGCAGATAGGAATGCGGTGGTAGGCCTCTTTTAGATCTAGGGTGGCTAGCCAAGCATCCTTGGAGAGCATGGGTAACAGCTGCTGGAGGGTGAGCATTTTGAATTTTGGGATCACCAGGAAGGTATTTAGAACAGATAGATCGAGGATGGGGCATAGGTGCCCTCTTTTCTAGGTACCAGAAAAAGTCTGGAGTAGAATCCTTGGCCTATCTGTTCTGCAGAAATGTGCTCTTATAGAGAAAAGGGAAAGGATTTGCTTTTGAGCCTCTGACCACTGATTTGGTGGTAGCTCTGGGAACCCTTTTGGGGTTGGAAGGGTATGGAAGGAGAATTTGTATCCCTGAGACAAATGTTCGGAACCCACTGGATCTTGGTTATGGTGGCCCAGGTGTTTGAGTGAAATGAGAATTTTTCTCCTAGGGGTAAGAGAAGGTGGACAGAGGGGGGAGGAGGAGGAGGTGAGTCATTGTGAGTTCTTATCATAAGGGGGAGGCTTAGAACTCCCTTGTTTTGAAGTGGAGGTAGTGCATTGCTTAGATCTCTGCATTCCATGGGGCTGGTGTCTAGGTGGTCTATTTCCATGGGTCCTAGGCTGGGCTGGTTTACACGGAGCAGAAAAAGGACCATTGCTTGGAAGGACAATGCCTGCTGAACCTAAGTGGCTGGACATGTAATAAATCCTTAACTGTTAGCATAGATTTTGCTTTTTCTTCCATCTTTTTTAGTACCTCTTCTGCCTTAGTACCAAATAAGTTGTCTTTGTGCAAGGGGGTATCCAACAATTTAGATTTGACATGGCCTGGCAGGGGGTGTTCCTTAAGCCATGCATGTCGTCTAATGACAGATCGAGTGACTGCTGTCCTGCAAGATGCTTCTAGGGCGTCAAAACCACAGTGCAAAGTGTGTTTAGTTACTTGGCTTGCAGAATGCATTAATTCTTGTAGGTCTTTAGATTCTGCCCAAGCAGGAAGGGAAGACATTTTTGTTCCAGGGTATGTTGTTGAAATTTCAGCATATGGAACTGACAATTTAGTGCCCTGATAGCAAGAGTAGCTGAGGTGTATACTTTTTTACCCCATCTGTCTAATGCTCGGGAATCCCTGTCTGAGGGTGTGGGATTCTTAGCAGAGGTTGCTTTAATTCCTTTTTGCCCTTGAGAAATGACCTCAGGGTCAACTGTTAGATTTTTAAAAAAGATATTTGTGTAAGTCAGGGACTCTATAGTACCTGCCAGGTTTTCTGGGAGCAGGAGGCAGGGAGTCAGGAGTCAAGCTGGATTCAAGGAAAACATCATCCACAAAGTACAGTTTTGTACCTACCATAAATGTAGATGTCCGATAGGTATGCATCTGCAGTCATAACATATGGGTTGTCCTGCCTCAGGCAGCCATTCGGTCGGCCGGATTCCAAAGTCTGGGTCTGGCCTCGGCTGATGTCGCACTTCACCCGACGTCATAGCTTCTGGGGTATAAAGGCATCAGCCGACACCATTTTCCTCAGTGTTTCTTGCCCCAGATGCCAGGTGCCCTCTAGGAAGGCTAAATTTGGATAAATGTACAAAATTCCAAACAGTAGAAAGCAAAATATATATATATATATATATATATATATATATATATATATATATATATATATATACATACAGATATACATACAAACAAATACACCATAACAGATTCCCCCAGCTAGCTAAAGGAGGGGTAAGCACCCTAGGAATACTACAGAGGGGAAGGAGGGTGGGTAATCCTGACTGCAGATGCATGCCTATCGGACATCTACATTTATGGTAGGTACAAAACTGTACTATGTCCTTCAAGGATGCATCTGCAGTCATAACATATGGGTAGAATACCATAGCCAAACTGGGGGAGGAGGCACTAAGATAATGATGGTGTAGTTAAGATCCCCTGTAAAACTGCAGTTGCAAAACCTGCTCGGGATCTGGAGTATAAAGGAAGATTGTAATCCTTGGCAAATGTATGCACGGAGCTCCAAGTAGCAGCTTCTAAAATGTCTTTGGTAGCCACTCCTCGTAGGAAAGCTGTAGTGGTGGCTGTGGCTCTTGTGGAGTGAGGCCTGATATTTTCAGGAGTTGTTTTACCATGAAAAGAGTAGCAGAATCGAATGCAATTTCCTATCCATTTTGAAATTGTCTGTTTGGAAATTGCTTTTCCTTGCACTCCTGTTGCATATGCTACCAGAAGCTGGTCAGTTTTTCTGCTGGTTTTAGTTCTGTCCAGATAGTAGCGTAGCTGTCTGTGTACATCCAAGGTGTGCAATAGTTTTCCCCCCCTGTTCTGTGGGTTAGGGAAGAACGTAGGTAAATGAATAGCTTGGTTCAAGGATACCACCTTTGTCATGAAAGTAGGATTGGTTCTCAGAGACACTCTATCCTGGTGAAAGATAAGGAAAGGCTGCACTGCCATTAGTGCCTGTAACTCGGATACCCTTCTTGCTGAAGTGATTGCTAGAAGGAAAGCAGTTTTCCAAGATAAGAACTGTAAGTCTGCTGATGCTGCTGGTTCAAAAGGGGGAAGTGTTAATTTTTCCAGCACAAAATTGAGATCCCATGCAGGCAGAGGTGGTTTCCTTGGAGGTTTTACATTTTTAATCCCTCTTAAGAATTGTCTGAGGAGAGGGTGTGAGAAGATAGGAGGATCCATGTTGTACTCTGCTGAAATTGCTGAAGCATGAATCTTAATGGAAGAATAGGACAGGCCATTGTGGAACAGTTATGCTAAGTATTCTAGGATGTGTGCTAGGTTTGCCAGTGTGACATTTGTACCCTTTGATGCACTCCAAATGAGGAATCTCTTCCATTTAGCTGAGTATGTTTTTCTTGTGGAGGGTCTGTGAGCCTCCAGGATGATGTCCTTGACCCTCTGAGATAAAACATTTTGGTTCCGTTTTATGCAATATTCCAGGTAGTTAGCTGCAACGTTTTCAAGTTTGGATGCAGGGTCTTGTAGTTGTTCTGCGTTAGAAGTAAAGGCCATAGAGGTAGAGGCCATGAGTTTGTCCGAGACATGCTTCTCAGTAGCGGATACCAATGCTGCCTTGGCCAGTCTGGAGCTATCAGAATCACCTTTGGCTGTTCCTCCCTGATCTTCAGTAGAACTTTGTACATCAATGGGAGAGGTGGAAAAGCATAAACTGTCAGGGCCTCAGCTGAAAGAAAGGGGGTCCACCCTCCAGGCTTGTGGGTGGTATTCTCTTGAGCAGAATTTCTTCAGGTGGTGGTTGAGTTGGGGCGGCGAACAGGTCTATGTCTGGCATTCCCCATTTCTTTGTTATGGTTTTGAAGATGTCTGGATGAAGTATCCATTCGTGTGCATCCGTGGTAGTTCTGCTTAAGCTGTCTGCTAGTGAATTCTCTTTTCCTGGTACAAATCTGGCCTGCAGTTGGATGTTGAGATTCAGGCCTAGGTTCCACAGGTCCATTGCCATCCGGCATAGAGGGTAGGAATGCGTGCCTCCCTATTTGTTGATGTACCACATGACTGTGGTATTGTCTGCCCTTATCAGCAGATGTCCTTGCTGGAGGAATGGTTTGAATGCCTCGATTGCATGCTTCACTGCCAGCATCTCCTTTAGATTTATGTGTAGATTCAGCTGGTCTTGAGACCATAGGCCTTGGATACACTTGTCTTCCATGTGTGCCCCCAGCCTAGGTCTGAGGCGTCCGTGGTGATGGTCTGCCTTGGTTGTGGTTTGTGGAAAGGCAACCCTCTGTTGGTCTGGCAGGCCTGAGCCCACCACAGGAATTCTTTTTTCAGGCATGGAATGATTGGTATCATGGTTTCTAGACTGTGCCTGTGTTGAGACCATACATTCCTTAGGTACCATTGTAATTTTCTCATATGCAGCCTGGCATGCGGGATCAAGATTATGCAAGATGCCATGTAACCCAGGGCCTGCAGGACTTTCCTTGCAGTAAGCTGAGTTTGTCTTGTCAAAGCCATGAAGTAGACTGGTAGTTGTTTTTGTTTTTCTTCTGTGAGAAAAGCCATCTGAGTTATTGTGTCCAGTTCTGCACCCAAAAATGTTATCCTTTGGGATGGCACTAGTCTTGACTTCTGGATGTTGACTGTGTATCCCAAGGCTTGTAACAGTTGTATGACATAGGCCAAATCCTTTATTATTTTTGTCTTGTTGTCCGCTTGTATTAGGCAGTCGTCCAGGTATGGGTAGATCTGAATTCCTGAAGCCTGCAATGTGCAATTACTGATGCCAGGCATTTCGTGAATACTCTGGGCGCAGTAGATAAGCCAAAGGGCAATGCTGAGAATTGATAATGCTCTGATCCTGCAAGAAATCTGAGGTGTCTTCTGCAATCTGGTCGTATAGGGACATGCAGGTATGCCTCCTTGAGATCTAGAGTCACCAGCCAAGACTCCTTGCCCAACATGGGAAGAAGTTGCTGTAGGGTCAGCATTTTGAATTTTGGTACAATGAGATATGTGTTTAGTGCGGACAAGTCGAGAATAGGCCTCCATTGAGTTTCTTTTCTTGGTACAAGGAATAGTCTGGAGTAAAATCCTTGGCCTTGTTCCATAGATGGTACCTTTTCTATTGCTCTCATCCTTAGTAAGTTGATGATTTGTTTTACAGCCTCTGGCTTCTGGCTTGGTGGAAGGTTTGGCATTCCTCTCTTTTTTGGTAAAGTGTGGAAGTGAAACCTGTAGCCTTTGTCTATTGTTTGCAATGTCCATTTGTCTCCTGTAATGCAATTCCAGTTTTTTTGAAAATAAAGCTAACTTTCCGCCCAAGGGTGCTTCCAGTTGCTCCCTGGTAGGCGGAATCCGAGCCAAGTCATTGTGTCTGTCCTGTGGAAGGGGTTGTAGTCGTAGCTGTGGCGGTACTCCTCTGGTTGGCAGGTTGCCACTGACGACCCCTGTAGGCACCCCTAGATTGACCTCTGCCTCTTGGGCGTCTATTTCTGCCTCTCTGTGCTCTGGAGGTGTCTGGAAAGGACCAATTTTTTGAAGGCCAGTTTCTGCTGAACCTCGGAGGTTGGACCTGCAGAAAATCCTTGACTGTTTGCACAGATTTAGCTTTTTCTTCCACTTTCTTTAGAATCTCCTGTGCAGGGGAGCCAAATAAACTTTTTTTCTCCATAGGGGCATCTAGGAGTTTAGACTTGACATGGTCTGGCAAGGATTGCTCTTTTAGCCAGGCATGCCTTCGAATCACTGCTCCAGTCATAGCTGATCTAAATGAAGCCTCCAGTGCATCATGGCCACATTTTAAGAAATGATTATTGACCTGCTGAGAGTTGTGTACCAAATCCTGAAGGGACTTACGGTCTAAAGGTTCAGGAGAGGAAAGCTTTTTATTCAGCTGATCTAACAAAAATTCCTGGTACTGCATCATATGGAATTGACAGTTTAAAGCCCTGGCAGAAAGAGTAGCAGATGTATAAACCTTTTTACCCCATCTCTCTAATGCTCTTGACTCTCTTTCAGAGGGTAGGGGGTTTTTGGCAGTGGCAGCTGCAACACCCTTAGGGCCCTGAGAAATAGTTTCTGGGTCTGCAGCATGGGCCTTATACAAGTGGAAGTGAGAATCTGAGACCCTGTAATATCTGTCAGGTTTGGCAGGGGCCGGGGGAAGAGAATCAGGGGCAGTACTGGCATCATTGTATGCATCATCAACAACTGAAAGTACAGGTGGTATGGCTAAAGGCCTATGCTGTGGCAAGTGTAAAAAGGTCCTTAGCCTTTTCCTAGAATCAGAAAAATCCTGACCCTGCCATTGAAAGTGTTCCCTCATTGAGTGTAAAGTTTCCCCAAAGGAAAATTCTTCTGGGGGGGAGGCAGAAGGAATTGAGTCTTCTGCATCCGAATCCTCATAAGGTGAGTAAGGTCCTTCCTGATGGTCTGATACATCTGATCCATCTGAGGAATAATCAGAGGAGAGAGGTTCAGGGGGTTCAGTCCTAGGCCTTTTGTCAGGAGGAGGTTGTGAGGCCCTGTCTGGGTGAGTTTGGGATCCCCTAATCAGAGATATAAGGTCCTCAGCAAGGCTGAGAATCTGAGAACTTGAGGAAGGTCTCTGAGAGGAAGCTTTTGTTGGTAAGGCCTTGGAAATTTTAGCTGCTTTAGCCCTGGAGAAGGCCTTAATAGACATGAAAGCAGGGGGTCTAGCTGCCCCACGTGCAGGAGTAGGGATGTCCAACGGAATGGTGTCGGACAATTCTTGTGCGCCTGCTTCTTCGGTAGGAATTTCTGTAGCCGACTCAGCCGGGGCCTCTCTGGCCTCGGTTGTCGGAGGCATGATTTCAGCAGAAGGAAGAACCGAGACACTCGCGGTAGGCCTAACCGTGGTTTCAGCCGAAACCACAGGCCGCGAGTGTCGGTCCTTTTCCTTGCGTTTTTTGGCTAAATGTGTAGTCAGAGTCTCCGACAGCATTTTATATGCAAAAGCGGGACCAAAAAACTCTTCTGCAAACTCTGACCGACGTCTAAGTGTCCGTCGGTTGAAGGAAGCACAGGCTAAACAAGCTGATACGTCGTGGTCTGGGCTTAAGCAAGGAAGGCAGTAAGAGTGGAAATCCTTATGAGGTATTTGTTTCCCACAAGTTAAACAATTATTTACTTTGTCTGACATCGGCTGAGGCAAGAAAGAGTCCCCAACGGGGTACTTAGCTTTTTTAGAAGTCTTCGGTAGCTGAAATCTCTGGATCTGACCGACCGGCACTTGCGAACAGCTTCTGCTTCGGGCACCGCGCGGCAAGAAAGACTGAGGAAAATGGCGTCGGCTGATGCCTTTATACCCCAGAAGCTATGACGTCGGGCGAAGTGCGACATCAGCCGAGGCCAGACCCAGACTTTGGAATCCGGCCGACCGAAGGGCTGCCTGAGGCAGGACAACCCATATGTTATGACTGCAGATACATCCTTGAAGGACATCATCCAGGACTCGGGGACGGCAAAGGGTCTGTGTTGCGGAAGATCTAAGAATTCCCTGAGTCTCTTTTTAGACTGAGGGTAGTCCTGACTTTCCCATTGGAAATGCTCCCTTAAAGTATGCAGGGTTTCCCCAAAGAAAATATCCTCTGGGGGAGAGGCTGAAGGAATGGAGTCCTCTGCATCAGAATACTCATAAGTGGAGAGGGGTTGCATGTCTTCATAGTCACATGCATCAGATTCATCTGACTCTTGTTCAGACAAAACTACAGGGGACAGACCTCTTTTGCTTTTTGAGGGGGTAGCTTGGCTTCCCCTGATCAGCATGATAAGGTCTTCTGCCATTTTAAGGATTTGAGACTGAGGCAAGGTAGCAGGTGCCTGAGAGTGGGTCATCATTTTCTTGGGTGTGGTTCGAACCCTGGGCCTAAGAAACTTGGTTGTTTTTGAAAGAACGGTAGTCACAAAAGAAGACATTTGTTTGTGTTGAGATTCGGTAGTGCGAAGGACTTCCTCGGAAGATGGTGTCTGCTCAGTGGCTCTGGACCTATCCAAGGTAGAGATGACCACAGGATCATTAGTCGAAGAAGAGTTTTGCGGCATACCGGACTCCAAAAGGGTCTTGGTAGTAGCCTGCGAATCAACAGAAGTGGGCATCAGGGGCTGTGAAAGCGCCTCACTGAGTACAGGAGGACTGATGACTAGCTAAACGGAAGCGTTATTGGCAGGTTTGGACCTGTGCGGTCTGCCTCTGTCTTTATCTTTACGCTTTTTCAGAAGATCTGCTGTCAGATGGCTTACCGAAGCCATATCAGAATTCGAAGACTGTAAACGAAAGTATCTGGCTATAAAACAGGCCCAACAATGGATAGTTCTGGTGTTGAACAAAGCACAGAAGTGACAACGGGGGATGTTGTGGTCTTTGCCTAAACAAGTGATGCAGTAAGAGTGGAAGTCTCGGTGTGGTATTTGCTTTCCACAGGCGAGACAATTGTTAACTTTTTCTGACATCGGTTAGTGCAAGAAAAAAGGATCCCCAATGGAGTACTTAGCTTTATAAGACTTCAACCTCAATTCGGAGACGAAAACTTAGGTAGCGGCCGACCAGCACTCATGCAAACTGCTTCTGGCTCTACTGCAAGAAAGACTGTTGTAATGGCGTCGGCTGGCTTACTTTATACTACTGATGACCGGACGTCAGTTCTCGAGTGACAGCAACCGATGCAGAAATACTAAGCCTCTGGAATTTGGGCCAGCCATGGCAGGGATAACCCAAAAGTGATGGCTGTAACAGCGAAACATGAAGAACATCTAATGTTGCAGCCACTTTGCAAATCTGTGCTGTAACTAAGTCTCAGGGTTGCACCCTGTGCTGTTTGCAGTTATGGAAAGTTAAAGCCTGCAAACGCCATTCTTTACATTACAATATTCAGTGACACTTTATCCATTTATACACTGAGCTTTGCAGGTGCTCGCTTACACTTAGTGACATTCCCACAGTTAGGCTGTAAAGAAACTACACATTGAGTGATGGAGGCCTTACAGCACAGTATACCTAGCTAATTATTCATGACAGCAGTGATGGAGGCCTTACAGCACAGTATACCTAGCTAATTATTCCTGATGGCAGTGACAGAGGCCTTACAGCACAGTATACCTAGCTAATTATTTGTGATAGCAGTGATAGAGGCCTTACAGCACAGTATACCTAGCTAATTATTCCTGACAGCAGTGATGGAGGCCTTACAGCACAGTGTACCTAGCTAATTATTTGTGACAGCAGTGATGGAGGCCTTACAGCACAGTATACCTAGCGAATTATTCGTGACAGCAGTAATGGAGGTCTTAAAGCACAGTATACCTAGCGAATTATTCCTAACAGCAGTGACAGAGGCCTTACAGAACAGTATACCTAGCTAATTATTCCTGACAGCAGTGACGGAGGCCTTACAGCACAGTATACCTAGCTAATTATTCCTGACAGCAGTGATGGAGGCCTTGCAGCACAGTATACCTAGCTAATTATTCCTGACAGCAGTGATGGAGGTGTTACAGCACAGTATACCTTGCTAATTATTCCTGACAGCAGTGATGGAGGGTTACAGCACAGTATACCTAGCTAATTATTCCTGACAGCAGTGATGGAGGCCTTACAGCACAGTATACCTAGCTAATTATTAGTGACAGCAGTGATGGGAGGCCTTACAGCACACTATACCTAGCAAATTATTCGTGACAGCAGTAATGGAGGCCTTACAGCACAGTATACCTAGCTAATTATTCCTGACAGCAGTGATGGAGGCGTTACAGCACAGTATACCTAGCTATTTATTCCAGACAGCAGTGACAGAGGCCTTACAGTACAGTATACCTAGCAAATTATTTATGACAGCAGTGAAGGAGGCCTTACAGCACAGTGTACCTAGATAATTATTTGTGACATGACAGCAGTGACGGAGGCCTTACAGCACAGTATACCTCGCTAATTATTCCTAACAGCAGTGACAGAGGCCATAGAGCACAGTATATCTAGCTAATTATTCCCGACAGCTGTGACGGAGGCCATACAGCACAGTGTACCTAGCTAATTATTCATGACAGCAGTAACGGAGGCCTTACAGCACAGTATACCTAGCTAATTATTCCTGACAGCAGTGACAGAGGCCTTACAGCACAGTATACCTCGCTAATTATTCCTAACAGCAGTGACAGAGGCCTTACAGCACAGTATACCTAGCTAATTATTTGTGACATGCCAGAGGTCTTATAGCACAGTATACCTAGCTAATTATTCCTGACAGCAGTGACGGAGGCCTTACAGCACAGTATACCTCGCTAATTACTTGTGACAGTAGTGACAGAGGCCTTACAGCACAGTATACCTAACTAATTATTCCTAACAGCAGTGACAGAGGCCTTACAGCACAGTATACCTAGCTAATTAATAATTATTCCTGAAAGCAGTGACGGGAGGCCTTACATCACAGTATACTTCGCTAATTATTCGTGACATGACAGAGGCCTTACAACACAGTATACCTAGCTAATTATTTGTGACATGACAGCAGTGACGGAGGCCTTACAGCACAGTACACCTCGCTAATTATTCCTAACAGCAGTGACAGAGGCCTTACAGCACAGTATACCTAGCTAATTATTCGTGACAGCAGTAATGGAGGCCTTACAGCACAGTATACCTAGCTAATTATTTGCGACAGCAGTGACAGAGGCCTTACAGCACAGTATACCTATTTAATTATTCCTGATGGCAGTGACGGAGGCCTTACAGCACAGTATACCTAGCTAATTATTCCTGACAGCAGTGATGGAGGCCTTACAGCACAGTATACCTAGCTAATTATTCCTGACAGCAGTGATGGAGGCCTTACAGCACAGTATACCTATCTAATTATTCCTGACAGCAGTGACAGAGGCCTTACAGCACAGTATACCTAGCTAATTATTCCTGACAGCAGTGATGGAGGCCTAACAGCACAGTATACCTAGCTAATTATTCATGACATGACAGAGGCCTTACAGCACAGTAAACCTGGCTAATTATTCGTGACATGACAGAGGCCTTACAGCACAGTATACCTAGCTAATTATTTGTGACATGACAGCAGTGACGGGGGCCTTACAGCTCAATATACCTCGCTAATTATTCCTAACAGCAGTGAGAGAGGCCTTACAGCACAGTATACCTAGCTAATTATTCCTGACAGCAGTGATGGAGGCCTTACACCACAGTATACCTAGCTAATTATTCCTGACAGCAGTGATGGGAGGCCTTACAGCACACTATACCTAGCGAATTATTCATGACAGCAGTAATGGAGGCCTTACAGCACAGTATACCTAGCTAATTATTCCTGACAGCAGTGATGGAGGCGTTACAGCACAGTATACCTAGCTATTTATTCCAGACAGCAGTGACAGAGGCCTTACAGTACAGTATACCTAGCAAATTATTTATGACAGCAGTGAAGGAGGCCTTACAGCACAGTGTACCTAGATAATTATTTGTGACATGACAGCAGTGACGGAGGCCTTACAGCACAGTATACCTCGCTAATTATTCCTAACAGCAGTGACAGAGGCCATAGAGCACAGTATATCTAGCTAATTATTCCCGACAGCTGTGACGGAGGCCTTACAGCACAGTGTACCTAGCTAATTATTCATGACAGCAGTAACGGAGGCCTTACAGCACAGTATACCTAGCTAATTATTCCTGACAGCAGTGATGGACGCCTTACAGCACAGTATACTTAGCTAATTATTCCTGACAGCAGTGACAGAGGCCTTACAGCACAGTATACCTCGCTAATTATTCCTAACAGCAGTGACAGAGGCCTTACAGCACAGTATACCTAGCTAATTATTTGTGACATGCCAGAGGTCTTATAGCACAGTATACCTAGCTAATTATTCCTGACAGCAGTGACGGAGGCCTTACAGCACAGTATACCTCGCTAATTACTTGTGACAGTAGTGACAGAGGCCTTACAGCACAGTATACCTAACTAATTATTCCTAACAGCAGTGACAGAGGCCTTACAGCACAGTATACCTAGCTAATTAATAATTATTCCTGAAAGCAGTGACGGGAGGCCTTACATCACAGTATACTTCGCTAATTATTCGTGACATGACAGAGGCCTTACAACACAGTATACCTAGCTAATTATTTGTGACATGACAGCAGTGACGGAGGCCTTACAGCACAGTACACCTCGCTAATTATTCCTAACAGCAGTGACAGAGGCCTTACAGCACAGTATACCTAGCTAATTATTCGTGACAGCAGTAATGGAGGCCTTACAGCACAGTATACCTAGCTAATTATTTGCGACAGCAGTGACAGAGGCCTTACAGCACAGTATACCTATTTAATTATTCCACAGTATACCTAGCTAATTATTCCTGACAGCAGTGATGGAGGCCTTACAGCACAGTATACCTAGCTAATTATTCCTGACAGCAGTGATGGAGGCCTTACAGCACAGTATACCTATCTAATTATTCCTGACAGCAGTGACAGAGGCCTTACAGCACAGTATACCTAGCTAATTATTCCTGACAGCAGTGATGGAGGCCTAACAGCACAGTATACCTAGCTAATTATTCATGACATGACAGAGGCCTTACAGCACAGTAAACCTGGCTAATTATTCGTGACATGACAGAGGCCTTACAGCACAGTATACCTAGCTAATTATTTGTGACATGACAGCAGTGACGGGGGCCTTACAGCTCAATATACCTCGCTAATTATTCCTAACAGCAGTGAGAGAGGCCTTACAGCACAGTATACCTAGCTAATTATTCCTGACAGCAGTGATGGAGGCCTTACACCATAGTATACCTAGCTAATTATTCCTGACAGCAGTGATGGAGGCCTTACACCACAGTATACCTAGCTAATTATTCCTGACAGCAGTGACGGAGGCCTTACAGCACAGTATACCTAGCTAATTATTCCTGACAGCAGTGATGGAGGCCTAACAGCACAGTATACCTAGCTAATTATTCATAACAGCAGTAACAGAGGCCTTACAGCACAGTATACCTAGCTAATTATTCCTGACAGCAGTGACGGAGGCCTTACAGCACAGTATACCTAGCTAATTATTCCTGATGGCAGTGACGGAGGCCTTACAGCACAGTATACCTAGCTAATTATTTGTGACATGATCGAGGCCTTACAGCACAGTATACCTAGCTAATTATTTCTGACAGCAGTGATGGAGGCCTTACAGCACAGTATACCTAGCTAATTATTCCTGACAGCAGTGACGGAGGCCTTACAGCACAGTATACCTAGCAAATTATTCCTAATGGCAGTGACGGAGGCCTTATAGCACAGTATACCTAGCTAATTATTTGTGACATGATCGAGGCCTTACAGCACAGTATACCTAGCTAATTATTTCTGACAGCAGTGATGGAGGCCTTACAGCACAGTATACCTAGCTAATTATTCATGACAGCAGTAACGGAGGCCTTACAGCACAGTATACCTAGCTAATTATTCCTGACAGCAGTGATGGACGCCTTACAGCACAGTATACCTAGCTAATTATTCCTGATGGCAGTGAAGGAGGCCTTACAGCACAGTATACCTAGCTAATTATTCCTGACAGCAGTGATGGAGGCCTTACAGCACAGTATACCTAGCTAATTATTGCTGACAGCAGTGACGGAGGCCTTACAGCACAGTATACCTAGCTAATTATTCCTGACGGCAGTGACGGAGGCCTTACAGCACAGTATACCTAGCTAATTATTTTTGACATGACAGAGGCCTTATAGCACAGTGTACCTAGCTAATTATTTGTGACAGCAGTGATGGAGGCCTTACAGCACAGTATACCTAGCTAATTATTCCTGACAGCAGTGATGGAGGCCTTACAGCACAGTATACCTAGCTAATTATTCCTGACAGCAGTGATGGAGGTCTTACAGCACAGTATACCTAGCTAATTATTCCAGACAGCAGTGACGGAGGCGTTACCGCATGGTATACCTAGCTAATTATTCATGACAGCAGTGATGGTGGCCTTACAACACAGTATACCTAGCTAATTATTCCTGACAGCAGTGATGGAGGCCTTACAGCACAGTATACCTAGCTAATTATTCCAGACAGCAGTGACGGAGGCGTTACAGCACAGTATAGCTAGCTAATTACTCCTGACAGCAGTGATGGAGGCCTTACAGCACAGTATACCTAGCTAATTATTCCTGACAGCATTGATGGAGGCCTTACAGCACAGTATCCCTAGCTAATTATTCCTGACGGCAGTGACGGAGGCCTTACAGCACAATATACCTAGCTAATTATTCGTGACAGCAGTAATGGAGGCCTTACAGCACAGTATACCTAGCTAATTATTTGCGACAGCAGTGACAGAGGCCTTACAGCACAGTATACCTATTTAATTATTCCTGATGGCAGTGACGGAGGCCTTACAGCACAGTATACCTAGCTAATTATTCCTGACAGCAGTGATGGAGGCCTTACAGCACAGTATACCTAGCTAATTATTCCTGACAGCAGTGATGGAGGCCTTACAGCACAGTATACCTATCTAATTATTCCTGACAGCAGTGACAGAGGCCTTACAGCACAGTATACCTAGCTAATTATTCCTGACAGCAGTGATGGAGGCCTAACAGCACAGTATACCTAGCTAATTATTCATGACATGACAGAGGCCTTACAGCACAGTAAACCTGGCTAATTATTCGTGACATGACAGAGGCCTTACAGCACAGTATACCTAGCTAATTATTTGTGACATGACAGCAGTGACGGGGGCCTTACAGCTCAATATACCTCGCTAATTATTCCTAACAGCAGTGAGAGAGGCCTTACAGCACAGTATACCTAGCTAATTATTCCTGACAGCAGTGATGGAGGCCTTACACCACAGTATACCTAGCTAATTATTCCTGACAGCAGTGACGGAGGCCTTACAGCACAGTATACCTAGCTAATTATTCCTGACAGCAGTGATGGAGGCCTAACAGCACAGTATACCTAGCTAATTATTCATAACAGCAGTAACAGAGGCCTTACAGCACAGTATACCTAGCTAATTATTCCTGACAGCAGTGACGGAGGCCTTACAGCACAGTATACCTAGCTAATTATTCCTGATGGCAGTGACGGAGGCCTTACAGCACAGTATACCTAGCTAATTATTTGTGACATGATCGAGGCCTTACAGCACAGTATACCTAGCTAATTATTTCTGACAGCAGTGATGGAGGCCTTACAGCACAGTATACCTAGCTAATTATTCATGACAGCAGTAACGGAGGCCTTACAGCACAGTATACCTAGCTAATTATTCCTGACAGCAGTGATGGACGCCTTACAGCACAGTATACCTAGCTAATTATTCCTGATGGCAGTGAAGGAGGCCTTACAGCACAGTATACCTAGCTAATTATTCCTGACAGCAGTGATGGAGGCCTTACAGCACAGTATACCTAGCTAATTATTGCTGACAGCAGTGACGGAGGCCTTACAGCACAGTATACCTAGCTAATTATTCCTGACGGCAGTGACGGAGGCCTTACAGCACAGTATACCTAGCTAATTATTCCTGACAGCAGTGATGGAGGCCTTACAACACAGTATACCTAGCTAATTATTCCTGACAGCAGTGATGGAGGCCTTACAGCACAGTATACCTAGCTAATTATTTGTGACAGCAGTGATGGAGGCCTTACGGCACAGTATACCTAGCTAATTATTCCTAACAGCAGTGACAGAGGCCTTACAGCACAGTATACCTAGCTAATTATTTGTGACATGACAGAGGCCTTATAGCACAGTGTACCTAGCTAATTATTTGTGACAGCAGTGATGGAGGCCTTACAGCACAGTATACCTAGCTAATTATTCCTGACAGCAGTGATGGAGGCCTTACAGCACAGTATACCTAGCTAATTATTCCTGACAGCAGTGATGGAGGTCTTACAGCACAGTATACCTAGCTAATTATTCCAGACAGCAGTGACGGAGGCATTACCGCATGGTATACCTAGCTAATTATTCATGACAGCAGTGATGGTGGCCTTACAACACAGTATACCTAGCTAATTATTCCAGACAGCAGTGACGGAGGCCTTACAGCACAGTATAGCTAGCTAATTACTCCTGACAGCAGTGATGGAGGCCTTACAGCACAGTATACCTAGCTAATTATTCCTGACAGCATTGATGGAGGCCTTACAGCACAGTATCCCTAGCTAATTATTCCTGACGGCAGTGACGAAGGCCTTACAGCACAGTATACCTAGCTAATTATTCCTGACAGCAGTGATGGAGGCCTTACAGCACAGTATACCTAGCTAATTATTCCTGACAGCAGTGATGGAGGCCTTACAGCACAGTATAGCTAGCTAATTATTCCTGACAGCAGTGATGTAGGCCTTACAGCACAGTATACCTAGCTAATTATTCCTGACAGCAGTGATGGAGGCCTTACAGTACAGTATACCTAGATAATTATTTGTGACATGACAGCAGTGACGGAGGCCTTACAACACAATATACCTCGCTAATTATTCCTAACAGCAGTGATAGAGGCCTTACAGCACAGTATACCTAGCTAATTATTCCTGATGGCAGTGATGGAGGCCTTACAGCACAGTATACCTAGCTAATTATTCCTGACAGCAGTGATGGAGGCCTTACAGCACAGTATACCTCGCTAATTATTCCTAACAGCAGTGACAGAGGCCTTACAGCACAGTATACCTAGCTAATTATTTGTGACAGCAGTAACGGAGGCCTTACAGCACAGTATGCCTATCTAATTATTCCTAACAGCAGTGATGGAGGCCTTACAGCACAGTATCCCTAGCTAATTATTCCTGACAGCAGTGATGGAGGCCTTACAGCACAGTATACCTAGGTAATTATTCCTGACAGCAGTGACGGAGGCCTTACAGCACAGTATACCTAGCTAACTATTCCTGATGGCAGTGACGGAGGCCTTACAGCACAGTATACCTAGCTAATTATTTGTGACATGATGGAGGCCTTACAGCACAGTATACCTAGCTAATTATTCCTGACAGCAGTGATGGAGGCCTTACAGCACAGTATACCTAGCTAATTATTCCTGACGGCAGTGACGGAGGCCTTACAGCACAGTATACCTAGCAAATTATTCCTGATGGCAGTGATGGAGGCCTTACAGCACAGTATACCTAGCTATTTATTCCTGATGGCAGTGAGGGAGGCCTTACAGCACAGTATACCTAGCTAATTATTCCTGACAGCAGTGATGGAGGCCTTACAGCACAGTATACCTAGCTAATTACTCCTGATAGCAGTGATGGAGGCCTTACAACACAGTATACCTAGATAATTATTCCTGACAGCAGTGACGGAGGCCTTACGGCACAGTATACCTAGCTAATTATTCCTGATAGCAGTGATGGAGGCCTTACAGCACAGTATACCTAGATAATTATTCCTGACAGCAGTGACGGAGGCCTTACGGCACAGTATACCTAGCTAATTATTCCTAACAGCAGTGACAGAGGCCTTACAGCACAGTATACCTAGCTAATTATTTGTGACATGACAGAGGCCTTATAGCACAGTGTACCTAGCTAATTATTTGTGACAGCATTGATGGAGGCCTTACAGCACAGTATACCTCGCTAATTATTCCTGACAGCAGTGATGGTGGCCTTACAGCACAGTATACCTAGCTAATTATTCCTGACAGCAGTGATGGGGGTCTTACAGCACAGTATACCTAGCTAATTATTCATGACAGCAGTGACAGAGGCCTTACAGCATGGTATACCTAGCTAATTATTCATGACAGCAGTGATGGAGGCTTTACAGCACAGTATACCTAGCTAATTATTCCTGACAGCAGTGATGGAGGCCTTACAGCACAGTATACCTAGCTAATTATTCCTGACAGCAGTGACAGAGGCCTTACAGCACAGTATACCTAGCTAATTACTCCTGACAGCAGTGACGGAGGCCTTACAGCACAGTGTACCTAGCTAATTATTCCTGACAGCAGTGACGGAGGCCTTACAGCACAGTATACCTAGCTAATTATTCCTGACTGCAGTGATGGAGGCCTTACAGCACAGTATACCTAGCTAATTATTCCTAACAGCAGTGACAGAGGCCTTACAGCACAGTATACCTAGCTAATTATTCCTGACAGCAGTGACGGAGGCCTTACAGCACAGTATACCTAGCTAATTATTCCTAACAGCAGTGACAGAGGCCTTACAGCACAGTATACCTAGCTAATTATTCCTGATGGCAGTGACGGAGGCCTTATAGCATAGTATACCTAGCTAATTATTTGTGACATGATGGAGGCCTTACAGCACAGTATACCTAGCTAATTTTTCCTGACAGCAGTGATGGAGGCTTACAGCACAGTATACCTAGCTAATTACTCCTGACAGCAGTGAAGGACATATAAGTGAGAGGGTGGGTTTGTGTCATACTTCCACACAGCTCTAGAGACTAACTGACCAAATCCTTCAGCAACAGATTGGTGTGGAGACACCAAACACCAGGGCTAGCTCTTAATATGTGGGTCGGGGAAACACTAGACAACAGGAATACCTCTTCTTTTGTGCTTTAATGGCATTTATTCATAATGGGGATTGGGTGGTGAAACTCTAAACTTAAGTGATACTGTAGGCATCATATCTTAGAGGCAATTAGTTAAAATGTAATTAAAAGTGTGGTGCAGGGAACAACTAGACCTCAGGGATAATTTTATGCACTGTGCTTTTAACGCACTAAAAGAGAATTGAACCCAGCATCCTCACCAAGGAAAACTTCAGAACTAACCAACTGCATTAAGTGAGAAATTAATCAGGGGTTTTTTATTTGTATATTTAGGATCTTGGCGTTACACTATGCCTGAAACAGTTAGTTATGTAAAGGGGGGGGTGCACTAGACATACCTCTCAATGTGAAACCACAAGCTGGGGCAAGAGCAGTGATGACTTGAAAATATGCTTCCTGCAAACTTAGAGTGTTGATAGCCTAACAGCTTTTGCAGTTCCCTGGACTTACTGAAGGATATGAAGTGTGAAACTCAAACTATGTCTGCCATTACTGACCGACTGAAATTCTGGCAACACAGGAACAGATGTGGAGTACGATATGTTTGTGTGTGTGTTTGAATGCATCTGTTGTGAATGAGGGGTGCCTCTGGTACCGTGATATGGCTTCACTACTCTTAACGACTACAGGAAGAGCTGATCTGCACTCACGGTAGTTAAAAACTATTCAGAAACATGCAAATTAGCTGATAATGAGGTCTTTACTCATTACAGCTAATGTGACGCTGAACTGCAAAATGCCACATCATGGTAAAAGGGTATTTTTATAGCCCCCCTTTTCACAAACAGTAGGGTTATTTATGAATTCACGGGCTTGTCTCTGTGTAGCCTTTACAGGGTGAAAAATAAAAATGCTCATACATACAAAGATGTTTAAAAAAGTGCTCTCAAATTATATTCTGCCTTGAATGCAGAGAACTGTTCAAGAGATCATAAATAGGCATACCCAGCATACCCCTTGTACTTAATATAAATAGGCATACCCAGCATACCCCTTGCTACTTAACATAAATAGGCATATCCCAGCATACCCCTTGTACTTAATATAAATAGGTGTACCCAACATACCCCTTGTACTTAATATAAATAGGCATACCCAGCATACCCCTTGGTACTTAATATAAATAGGCATACCCAGCATACCCCTTGTACTTAATATAAATAGGCATACCCAGCATACCCCTTGTACTTAATATAAATAGGCATACCCAGCATACCCCTTGTACTTAATATAAATAGGCGTACCCAGCATACCCCTTGCTACTTAATATAAATAGGCATACCCAGCATACCCCTTGCTACTTAACATAAATAGGCATATCCCAGCATACCCCTTGTACTTAATATAAATAGGCATACCCAGCATACCCCTTGCTACTTAATATAAATAGGCATACCCAGCATACCCCTTGCTACTTAACATAAATAGGCATATCCCAGCATACCCCTTGTACTTAATATAAATAGGCATACCCAGCATACCCCTTGCTACTTAACATAAATAGGCATATCCCAGCATACCCCTTGTACTTAATATAAATAGGCATATCCCAGTATACCCCTTGCTACTTAATATAAATAGGCATACCAAGCATACCCCTTGCTACTTAATATAAATAGGCATACCAAGCATACCCCTTGCTACTTAATATAAATAGGAATACCCAGCATACCCCTTGCTACATAATATAAATAGGCGTACCCAGCATACCCCTTGGTACTTAATATAAATAGGTGTACCCAGCATACCCCTTGCTACTTAATATAAATAGGCATACCCAGCATACCCCTTGCTACTTAATATAAATAGGCATACCCAGCATACCTCTTGCTACTTAATATAAATAGGCATACCCAGCATACCCCTTGTACTTAATATAAATAGGCATATCCCAGCATACCCCTTGCTACTTAATATAAATAGGCATACCCAGCATACCCCTTGTACTTAATATAAATAGGTGTACCCAGCATACCCCTTGTACTTAATATAAATAGGCATATCCCAGTATACCCCTTGCTACTTAATATAAATAGGCGTACCCAGCATACCCCTTGCTACTTAATATAAATAGGCATACCAAGCATACCCCTTGCTACTTAATATAAATACGCATACCAAGCATACCCCTTGCTACTTAATATAAATAGGAATACCCAGCATACCCCTTGCTACTTAATATAAATAGGCGTACCCAGCATACCCCTTGCTACTTAATATAAATAGGCGTACCCAGCATACCCCTTGCTACTTAATATAAATAGGCGTACCCAGCATACCCCTTGCTACTTAATATAAATAGGCACCAGCATACCCCTTGCTACTTAATATAAATAGGCTGCACCCAGCATACCCCTTGCTACTTAATATAAATAGGCATACCCAGCATACCCTTGAATATAAATAGGCATACCCAGCATACCCCTTGCTACTTAATATAAATAGGCATACCCAGCATACCCCTTGCTACTTAATATAAATAGGCATACCCAGCATACCCCTTGCTACTTAATATAAATAGGCGTACCCAGCATACCCCTTGCTACTTAATATAAATAGGCATACCCAGCATACCCCTTGCTACTTAATATAAATAGGCATATCCCAGCATACCCCTTGTACTTAATATAAATAGGCATATCCCAGCATACCCCTTGCTACTTAATATAAATAGGCATACCCAGCATACCCCTTGCTACTTAATATAAATAGGCATACCCAGCATACCCCTTGCTACTTAATATAAATAGGCGTACCCAGCATACCCCTTGCTACTTAATATAAATAGGCATACCCAGCATACCCCTTGCTACTTAATATAAATAGGCACCAGCATACCCTTGCTACTTAATATAAATAGGCGTACCCAGCATACCCCTTGCTACTTATTATAAATAGGCATACTTAGCCTACCTCTTGCTACTTAATATAAATAGGCATACCCAGCATACCCCTTGCTACTTAATATAAATAGGCATACCCAGCATACCCCTTGCTACTTAATATAAATAGGCATACCCAGCATACCCCTTGCTACTTAATATAAATAGGCATACCCAGCATACCCTTGCTACTTAATATAAATAGGCATACCCAGCATACCCCTTGCTACTTAATATAAATAGGCGTACCCAGCATACCCTTGCTACTTAATATAAATAGGCATACCCAGCATACCCCTTGTACTTAATATAAATAGGCATACCCAGCATACCCCTTGCTACTTAATATAAATAGGCATACCCAGCATACCCCTTGCTACTTAATATAAATAGGCATACCCAGCATACCCCTTGCTACTTAATATAAATAGGCATACCCAGCATACCCCTTGCTACTTAATATAAATAGGCATACCCAGCATACCCCTTGCTACTTAATATAAATAGGCATACCCAGCATACCCCTTGCTACTTAATATAAATAGGCATACCCAGCATACCCCTTGCTACTTAATATAAATAGGCATACCCAGCATACCCTTGCTACTTAATATAAATAGGCATACCCAGCATACCCCTTGCTACTTAATATAAATAGGCATACCCAGCATACCCCTTGCTACTTAATATAAATAGATACCCCTTGCTACTTAATATAAATAGGCATACCCAGCATACCCCTTGCTACTTAATATAAATAGGCATAGCATACCCCTTGGTACTTAATATAAATAGATACCCCTGCTACTTAATATAAATAGGCATACCCAGCATACCGCATACCCAGCATACCTTTGTACTTAATATAAATAGGCGCATCCAGCACACTCCAGCTTGCTACTTAATATAAATAGCCAGCATACCCCTTGCTACTTAATATAAATAGGCCAGCATACCCCTGCTACTTAATATAAATAGGCATACCCAGCATACCCCTTGCTACTTAATATAAATAGGCCCAGCATACCCCTTGCTACTTAATATAAATAGGCATACCCAGCATACCCCTTGCTACTTAATATAAATAGGCATACCCAGCATACCCTTGCTACTTAATATAAATAGGCATACCCAGCATACCCTTGCTACTTAATATAAATAGGCATACCCAGCATACCCCTTGCTACTTAATATAAATAGGCATACCCAGCATACCCTTGCTACTTAATATAAATAGGCACCCAGCATACCCTTGCTACTTAATATAAATAGCCAGCATACCCTTGCTACTTAATATAAATAGGCATACCCAGCATACCCTTGCTACTTAATATAAATAGGCTGTACCCAGCATACCCCTTGCTACTTAATATAAATAGGCATACCCAGCATACCCTTGTACTTAATATAAATAGGCATATCCCAGCATACCCTTGCTACTTAATATAAATAGGCGTACCCAGCATACCCCTTGCTACTTAATATAAATAGGCATACCCAGCATACCCCTTGCTACTTAATATAAATAGGCATACCCAGCATACCCCTTGCTACTTAATATAAATAGGCGTACCCAGCATACCCCTTGCTACTTAATATAAATAGGCATACCCAGCATACCCCTTGCTACTTAATATAAATAGGCATACCCAGCATACCCCTTGCTACTTAATATAAATAGGCATACCCAGCATACCCCTTGGTACTTAATATAAATAGGTGTACCCAGCATACCCCTTGCTACTTAATATAAATAGGCGTACCCAGCATACCCCTTGCTACTTAATATAAATAGGCATACCCAGCATACCCCTTGTACTTAATATAAATAGGCATACCCAGCATACCCCTTGCTACTTAATATAAATAGGCATATCCCAGCATACCCCTTGCTACTTAATATAAATAGGCATATCCCAGCATACCCCTTGTACTTAATATAAATAGGCGTACCCAGCATACCCCTTGTACTTAATATAAATAGGCATATCCCAGCATACCCCTTGTACTTAATATAAATAGGCATATCCCAGCATACCCCTTGTACTTAATATAAATAGGCATACCCAGCATACCCCTTGCTACTTAATATAAATAGGCGTACCCAGCATACCCCTTGTACTTAATATAAATAGGCATATCCCAGCATACCCCTTGTACTTAATATAAATAGGCATATCCCAGCATACCCCTTGTACTTAATATAAATAGGCATATCCCAGCATACCCCTTGCTACTTACATAATCACATCTGATGTCTTTGTTACTCAGGGAATAAGTAAAACACACATTGTATGCATTTCCCTTTCTTAGAAAAATCTGGAGAAAAAGCACTAGAGCTTGAACTTGTATGATTCAAACATTCGTGTTTCTGCAGAAGAAATGATACCCAAAAACACAAACAAATGTGAGGTGTAAAATGGTAAACCATCATCTACTCAAGGAAGTCTCCTTATCATTTATTAAGCCCCCGCGGTGGTACGGCGTAGCGTTGTTACCTCACAGCAAGAGGTTCTCCCGTTCGATTCTCGGCTGGGCTTGGGAGTGCCTTCTGTGTGGAGTCTGCATGTCCTCCCCACAGTTGGGTAGCGTTCAAAAAGACATCCGTGCGTAAAAGGGCGTGCCTTCGTTGAAGGTTGGGCATTGAGCTGGCACCTCGGTGTTTCGTAAAAAATCTACTGCCAATCATTAGCGGACCGGAGTTCCGCTGTGGCGACCCCTTACCGGGAAAAGCCGAAAGGCAAACAACAACAACATGTACACTCAAATGTCTGTAGAAAACCCGTGTGCACCCATACGCAAACACACACACACACACACACACACACACACACACACACACGCACATGCACATGTTCATTTTATAGCAAGCTGTTTTGCATATTAACATTTGAAAAAAATATGAGACGAAATTGATCTTAATTCTGAGCACAGAACAATGTGAATGAATTTTTTACTCCATTACATATTACCATATGAAATGGTTCACAAGTTGACACCACACCTCAGAGTTTAATCTGTTCCAGCAAGTGCAGATGGAACCAGATTTTTGACTTCCAGAATTTGATTTCATGTACACAGAGTACTAGGTTCTTTATTTTTACTCTGAACTATCTAATATTGACTCTGAACTGATTTTATTTATATATTGGTATAGCTTGACAATCTTTCTTGGAATAAACTATGTTTACATCTTCCTGTTGTCACTTTTGTTCAGTATATGATACACATTGTTTCCTGATACATTCTTATTACTCCCCTCCTTACAAAATCCTAGGTATGTACATACAGACTGAGCCTTTGTAATATTCAAGGGCTCGTATTATTAACAAACAGCAGCACAAAAAGTGTAGACCCAAAATGTTTACTTAATTCTAAAACACCAAAGTTGTTGTGTCTTTTGGCTTTTCCCGGTTAGGGGTTGCCACAGCGGAACTCTGGTCCGCTAATGATTGGCAATAGATTTTTACGTGCCGAGTTGCCGGCCCTGACACACAATCTTCAACGAAGGTACGCCCATTCACACATGTCTCCACACAGAAGACACTAGCTGAAAATCGAACAGGACAATGTCTTACTGTGAGGCGACAATGCTACCGCAGCACCACCACCGCAGTTTTCTAAAATACCAAAGTAAATTTCACAATTTGTGTTTTCAAAGTGTAAGATGCTATATCATAAAGCTTACTAGCACTTTCACAAGTCTCTGCTTTTATTTATTTGCAGTTTTCTACAGCTGCATTTTTGTTTACAATTAGTTCTTGCAGAGATTTCCTTGGCCTGAGCAGTCGCCATCACCTTTCACCTTGCTTGCCCTCTGACTCATTTTGCTAGGTGTCTGTCAAGCTCCTTCTCCTTAAGTGAGCCCCTAGGGCAAAATACTGCAGCACAGATGTTGGTAAACTAATAACGTGTTTACTGATGGAAGTGATATTCACTAACTGCGTTTGTCCATCCTGCATTAAATGGTGGCCACAACATTCTTCTAACATTAAACTGTTAAGTAAATGCTACGGAAGCTGCATCTTTCTCTGCAAAGCCAGTACACCATGAACATTGCTTATTGTATGTTCATAAAAAAAATCCAAAATACTCCAGGACTACTGCTACCTTACATTCTACCATTAGACTGTCACTAAAACGACTTTTTGAAAAGATACGCTATGCCCCAATAATTTCTTTACACCTTTCAACGAACCAGTCTTGGCTTGACTATTAATCAGGTAATTAACAGTATTATGTTACGAGAACAAGAGCTGCAAAACCACTTCAATACAGAATAAACGCTGCAGACCTACTCCCAACTGAATGTGAATGAAATTCTGGGAAGCATTTACCATGGGCATTTTAGAACTTATCCCTGGGCCTGCATAAACAGATCCTGACCACAAAGCACTGAATTAACCTTTAGCAGGGATCACATTAAGCAGAATTTAAACTTGTGATGCGAGAAGCTCAAGAGGGGTTGCCCTCACAAACATTCATTGCTTTCAATGAATGAAACTATTTTTCAGTTCTGTTATGACAAGTCTTAACTTATTTTTAACTCAGTCTACTCTCAACAATGGTATTTGGCTAGTAATTACTTTAACTTCTCAGAGGTAGATAAGATTTCTACAGGGGAAACTGTCCAGAAGTGACAGCCTTACTTTTTTCTCCTTAACTAAACCCTGACACTAGAAGTAACAGTGACCAGGTTTATCATTCTTAATTCCTAGTGCGGACAGCTGAAGTGTAAACAAAGGCCAATTTTCATCTCATTTTATAAATCTGGACGCTTCACCTCTGCTTTTGTACTGTTTACCAGCAGAATGTGGGTAATTATTACAAAGCCACTGCAATTTTTCATAGGATCATAGGAGGTTACTAGGCTATTGGCCCTGGGGCCCTTATAAGCCTAGCCAATAGTTTAGCCCATGTTTAGCCAAATCAGCACCCAATGCCCCTGTTCAACAGGAACATGGGTGGAATCCCAGGGGTATATTTTCTGTTTCCCATCCAGTTATCCAGGTTGCGCTTAAAAAGAGGTACTCTACTTGGTGTG
>NC_056746.1:116037620-116067620 GCF_019279795.1 Protopterus annectens | reverse complement strand
TTTAATTAATAAGACTATTTGCTTGTAACCAATGGTAGAGCCATAGACTTTTCCATGTTATTAATCAGGTTTCCCTAGATCAGCATTTGTTGTGCTGTGTGTCGTTAAACAAATAATCTCCGTCTTACCACAGAGCCACTAAAACTATACATCGGCAGGACACACAAATAGCTTTTTTGAGCATCTTTTCATGGGTTCATAGATGTGTACTAGGCTAATGGTCCTGGACTCTATATAAGCCTAGCCCAAGAAGATTCCCTGGCATCATGCCACCCAAAGTTAGTTCCCGGTGCCCCTCTCAAGCAAGGCCACTGAAGTGATCCACAGGGTGAACTTCCTATTGCCCATCCACTCGTCAAGATTTCTCTTAAAGAGGGCCAGTGAAGTGCTCTGCTTGATGTGACTGGGAAGTTTGTTCCAGAGTATGGGAAGTCTCTGGGTTAGGAACCTGACCCTCCTGCATGTTCTGTTTATTGTGGTAATGAGGTTTAGGTCCCTGGAGCATATGGCACAGAGGGATTGGGATTTCTTTAGGTGTAGCACATCTAGCGGCTCTGGGTCATACATGGCTTTGTAGGTCATGCAGAGATCACCTCTAAGTAGGCAATAAGAGACAGAGTATAGCTGGAGTTTTTTGAGTCTGTCCATATAGGGCATGTGTCTAAGGCCTAAGATCCTCTTAGTGAGGTATTTTTGTGGCCTTTCCAGCTGTTGTAGGTGTCTAGTGAGGTACATACCAAATGGGGTGTTGTATTCTATAATAGGTCTAATGAGGGACGAGTAGAGAGGGATTATGACCTCTTTCTTCCTCGATGAGAAACCTTTTGTAATGAGATGTGGCACATAGAAGGACTTTCTGACTACAGTGGCAATGTGGTTATCAAAGGAGCGGTTGCTGTCAACCTGTGTCCCCAGGCCTCTTATCACACCTTTGGTGTTTAGTGGACTACCGCCTATGTGTTAGTTCACGGGCACCAAATTTCTCCCAAAGGGAATGACAATGCACTTTTTGGCATTGAGCTTAAGGTCATGGTTCTGGTACCAGTCAATGGTGTCAGTGAGGCATTTTTGTAGAATGTCTACATCAGTTGGAGAATCAATAATGGCTCCCAGTTTGCAATCATCTGTGAACTTGGTCAGCCAGAGTCCCTTTGTGTTGGCTTGAACTTCAAAGAAGTAGATGCCAAACAGGAGAGGACCTAGGACCAATGCTTATGGGACACCACTTGTAAATGGTCGGTAGTCAGATTTGGAGTCTGCTACTTTCACAGTGTGGGTTCTATCAGTGAGCCATTTGGCAACCCATCTTATAACATAGGGGTTTATGCCTACTTTAGTGAGTCTATCTATGATTCCTGAGTGAGGGATGGTGTCAAAGGCCTTGGCAAGATCTAGGTAGGCTGTGTGAACTACCTTGCCCTCATCCACAGTGGGCATGGATCTACCTTTCATAAACCCAAACTGTGTGGGGTCCAGAGTTTGGACATTCCCTAGCCTTACATATCAGACTCATCAGACAAATAGGGAGGTAGTTCTCAGGGTCTATAGTCGCTTTGTGGAGTGGGATGACTGTAGCAGAGCGACATTCGGGTGGAACAAAGCCTGAAATGAGGCTGTGATTGAACAGGGCACTCTGGTGTGGTGCCAGTTCGTTTTGTAATTCATGTAGAACACAGCCAGGGATATTATCAGGTCCCATGGAAGCTGTATTCTTGGCTTTGGACAGTGCGTTTTTTATCTGTGTAGCTGTGATAATAGGGACTTGCCATTCCTCAGGTATTGTGATAGGCCCTTTAGGGAGTGAAAGGGGGGTAAAGTTCGCACTGAACCTGTCAGCCAATATGTTTGCAATATCAGTTGGTTTGTAATTTTTGTGCCATTGTGCTGTAACTCAGAGCAGATCTGAGTATTGCTGTGTAGATTTTTGACATAACTATAGAATGCTTTGTGGTTGTCTTTAGAATGTGCAGCAATTTTGTTTTCATAGCTAGCTTTAGAGGATTTGAGGATGGATCTCAGTTTTTTGCTGAGGCTAACAAGGGAGTTTTTCCAGTCTTGGGAATTCATCCTTTTCTGCAACAGTTTTTTCCTTATGTTGTACAGCTTGTTTATGGTGGGGGACCACCAGATAGGCTTCCTTTTTTTGAAGGAGAGCATCTTAGTTCTGTTTGGTATGGCCCATTCAATGCACTGCATTGGTGTATGAGTCAGCAGTCATGCACCTATTTTCCATTTGCATGGGTGGGTGTCGTGAAGTTAGCCACCTCTGTTTTTAGAAGCCCACAATTGGCTTTGGATAATTTTTTTATGTTGGTTTCCTTTGGGGGGGGGGGGCGTGGGATGTGGATATCCATGGTGATTACCCTGTGGTCAGATCTGACCAGGGAGGAGTTGATTACTGGTGTAGAGCAACAGTCGCCCATGTTAGTAATGACCAGGTCAAGGATGTTTCTACCCCTGGTGGGGGAAAAAATGAGTTGGTCCAGGGTATTGGAATTAATGAATTCCAGAAAACATTGAGCAAGTGTGTTGGTACAGGAGTAATTTTTCCAGTTAATGGAGGGGTAGTTAAAGTCTCCCAGTATAAGGGTATTGGGTTATACCCTAACGATGTCCTTCAAGGATGCATCTGCAGTCCTTACAAATGGGTTGTCCTGTCGTCAGGCAGCCCTTCGGTCGGCCGGATTCCAAAGTCTGGGTCTGGCTTCGGCTGGTGTCGCACTTCACCCGACGTCATCACTGCTGGTCTTTGGGTATAAAGGCATCAGCCGACGCCATTTTCCTCAGTATTTCTTGCCGCGTGGCGCCCGAAGCAGAAGCTGTTCGCAAGTGCCGGTCGGTCAGATCCAGAGATTACTACTACCGAATACTACTTCGAAGACTTCTAAAAAGCTAAGTACCCCGTTGGGGACTCTTTCTTGCCTCAGCCGATGTCAGAAAAAGTGAATAACTGTTTAACTTGTGGGAAACAAATACCTCATAAAGATTTCCACTCTTACTGCTTACCTTGTTTAGGCCCAGACCACGACGTAGCAGCTTGTTTAGCCTGTGCTTCCTTCAACCGACGAACGCTTAGGCGTCGGTCGGAGTTTGCTGAACAATTTTTCGGCCCAGATTTTGCGTACATTATGCCGTCGAATCCTCCGACTACTCAAATTGTTAAGAAACGCAAAGAAAAGGACCAACACTCGCGGTCCACGGTTTCGGCCGAAAAGTACAGTTTTGTACCTACCATAAATGTAGATGTCCGAACTGGATAGCATCTGCAGTCATAACAAGTGGGTTGTCCTGTCGTCAGGCAGCCCTGCAGTCGGCCGGATTCCAAAGTCCGGGTCCGGCTTCGGCTGATGTCGCACTTCACCCGACGTCATCTCTGTTGGTCTTCGGGTATATAAGCATCAGCCGACGCCATTTTCCTCAGTGTTTCTTGCCCCAGATGCCAGTAGCCCTCTTGCAGGCTAAAATTTGGATAGATGCCAATGTTTCCAAATAGATAGAGGTAAACACAACCATAAGCATATATGTACATATATACAAACAAATACACCATAAAAGACTCCCCAACAGCTAGCTATTAGGAGGGTAAACACCCTAGGAGTACCACAGAGGGAAGGAGGGAGGGTAATCCTGACTGCAGATGCTATCCAGTTCGGACATCTACATTTATGGTAGGTACAAAACTGTACTATGTCCTTCATGGATGCATCTGCAGTCATAACAAGTGGGTAGAATACCATAGCCAACTAGGGAGGTGGATAAAAGTAGATTATGGTGTGTTTAGGATCCCTTGCAGTACAGCAGTGGCAAACCCTGCTCGGGATCTGGAATATAGAGGCAAATTATAATGCTTGGCAAATGTATGCACGGAGGTCCAAGTAGCTGCCTCAATAATGTCTTTGGTTGCCACTCCTCGTAAGAAGGCTGTGGTAGTGGCTGTTGCCCTTGTAGAATGAGGTCTTATGTTTTGTGGAATTGGTTTTCCATGGAAGGAGTAACAGTATCGTATGCAATTTCCTATCCATTTGGAGATTGTCTGTTTGGAAATAGCTTTTCCTTCCCTTCCTGTTGCATAGGCTACAAAAAGTTGGTCAGTCTTTCTGCTATTTTTGTTCTGTCCAAGTAGTAGCGTAGCTGTCTATGTACATCCAAGGTATGCAGTATTCTTTCCCTCTGTTTTGTGGGTTGGGAAAGAAGGTAGGTAGGTGGATTGCCTGGTTTAAAGACACTCTGGATACCACCTTGGGCATAAATGTAGGATTAGTCCTCATGGACACTCTATCTTGGTGGAAGATTAGGAAGGGTTGCACTGCCATTAAGGCCTGAAGTTCTGAAACCCTCCTTGCTGAAGTAATTGCTAGCAGGAAAGCAGTTTTCCATGACAGGTGTTGTAGGTCTGCTGTTGCTGCTGGTTCAAAGGGTGATAGTGTCAACTTTTCTAGCACAAAGTTTAAATCCCAAGCTGGTAATGGTGGTTTCCTTGGAGGTTTTACATTCTTGATTCCTCTGAGGAACTGCCTGAGCAAAGGGTGCGAAAAACAGGTGGATCAAAGCTGTATTCTGCTGAAATAGCTGATGCATGTATCTTGATGGAGGAGTAGGACAGGCCTGAATGAAGAAGTTCGCCAGATACTCCAGAATGTTAGGCATATCTATGTTTGACACCTCTTTTCCTCTTTCCGTACTCCAAATGACAAACCTTTTCCATTTTCCAGCATAGTTCCTTCTTGTTGAAGGTCTGCGCGCTTCAAGAATAATGTCTTTAACTCTTTGTGAAAGTTCTGGATTAGCTGCTGCTATGTGATGTTCCATGCAGTCAGTTGCAGCGTTTTAGGTTTGGATGTATGATGCTGTAGTTGTTCTGAGTTAACATCAAAGGCATCAGGGTATTGGCCACATATTGTTCCGAGACATGCTCTTCAGTAGTGGGTACCAGTGTTGTCTTGGCCAGTTTGGAGCTATCAGGATTATCTTTGGACGTTCTTCCTTGATTTTAGTAGTACCTTGTGTATCAAAGGAAGAGGTGGGAATGCATATGCTGTTAGGCCTTTCCAGTTGATGGAGAGTGAGTCCACTTTCCATGCTAGTGGGTGGAATGTCCTTGTGCAGAATTTTTGAGCTGGTGATTGAGAGGTGATGCGAATAGGTCTATCTGTGGCATTCCCCATTTCTTTGAGATGGTCTTGAAGATGTCCGGTGCAGCTTCCATTCGTGGGCATCCAAGTGGTTCTGCTTAATATGTCTGCTAGAGTATTGTCTTTCCCGGTACAAATATTGCCTGTAACTGAATGTTGTAGCTGAGTGCCAGGGTCCACAGCTCCAAGGTCATTCTGCATAGGGGTATGAATGAGTGCCTCCCTGTTTGTTGATGTACCACATGACTGTGGTGTTGTCTGTCCTTATCCTCAACTGGCCCTCTTTGAGAAATGGTTTGAACTTTTGGATTGCCAGTTTTACTGCCAGCATTTCTTTTAGATTGATGTGCAGGTGAAGTTGATCCTGTGTCCACAATCCTTGCACGCATTTGTCCAGCATGTGGGCCCCCATCCTAGGTCTGAAGCGCCTGTTGTGATGGTCTGGCTTGGTTGACATCTGCGAAAGGGTAGGCCTGGGTTTGACTGGCATGCCTGAGCCCACCATAGGAACTCCTGTTTTAAGCATGGAATTAGTGGGATTTCTGTTTCTAGACTGTGTCTGTGTTGGGACCATAAATTCTTTAGGTACCACTGTAGTTTCCTCATATGTAGTCTGGCAAATGGGACCAAGATTATGCATGATGCCATGAAGCCCAAGGCCTGCAGAACTTTTCTTGCTGTTAACTTGTTCAGTTTTGTTAGTGCCAAGAAGTAAAGAGAATATTCTCTTTGTTTTTCTGTAGTCAGGAATGCCATTTGCTGTACTGTGTCCAATTCCGCCAAGAATGTCCTTGTTTGGGATGGTATCAGCCTTGACTTTTGTAAATTGACTGTGTATCCCAGTCCTTGTAGCAAGTAAATGACCCTTTGTAAATCCGTTGTCAGCTTGCTTTTGTTGTCTCCTTGTAGCAGGCAGTCGTCCAGGTATGGGTAAATTTGAATTCCTGTAGTCTGCAATGGGCGATTACTGATGCCAGGCATTTTGTGAATACTCTGGGCAGTAGATAAGCCAAAGGGCAATGCTGAGAATTGATAGTGCTCTGATCCTGCAAGAAATCTGAGGTATCTTCTGCAGATTGGTCGAATGGGGACGTGCAGGTATGCCTCCTTGAGATCTAGAGTTACCAGCCAAGACTCCTTGCCCAGCATGGGAAGAAGTTGCTGTAGGGTCAGCATTTTGAATTTTGGGACAATGATGTATGTATTTAAGGTGGACAGGTCGAGAATTGGTCTCCAACTTTTTTCCTTTCTTGGAACTAGGAATAGTCTGGAATAGAACCCTTTTCCTTGTTCTGCTGTTGGCACTCTTTCCACAGCTCTCATGTTTGCTAACTCCATTATCTGGCGTAGAGCCTCTGTTTTTGATTTGGAGGTAGATTTGGCATTCCTCTTTTGACTGGTAAAGTGTGGAAGTGAAACCGGTAACCTTGATCTATGGTTTGTAAAATCCACTTGTCTTTTGTTATGTAGTGCCAGTTCTTTGAAAATAAGGTTAACTTTCCGCCTAGAGGAGCTGCTATTTGTTCCCTGGTAGGCGGATTTATGATTAAGTCACTGTGGTTGTGCTGATGTAGTGGCAGTGGCTGTGCCTCTGTTGTTACCTTGCCACTGTCGTCCTCTGTAGGCACCTCCTCTGGATTGGTTTCTGCCTCTGGGAAGTCTATTCCTGCCCCTTTGAAATTTTGTGGAGTCAGGAAAGGACCAATTTTTGGCAGGCCAGTTCCTGCTAAACCTTGGGGGTTGAACCTGCAAGAAATCTTTAACAATTTGAACAGATTTTGCCTTCTCTTCCATTTTCTTCATAACCTGCTGGGCAGGTGTACCAAACAAACTTGTCTTGTCCATAGGAGCATCCAGCAACTTAGCTTTAACATGATCCGGTAAAACTTGTTCCTTTAGCCATGCATGCCTTCTTATCACTGTGCCTGTCATGGCTGATCTAAATGAAGCCTCCAGTGCATCATAGCCACATTTTAAGGAATGGTTGCTAACCTGTTGTATGTTATTTACCATCTCTAATACATATTTCTTATCAAGAGATTCATCTGTGGTTAGTTTTTAGTTAACTGATCGAGCATAAACTCTTGGTATTGTATCATGTGAAACTGACAGTTTAAAGCTCTAGCTGAGAGAGTAGCTGAAGTGTAGACCTTTTACCCCATCTGTCTAATGACCTTGCTTCCCTTTCAGAAGGAATAGGGTTTTTAGCTATGGTCGGCTACTGCCTTGGGACCCTGGGATATAGTTTCTGGGTCTGCAAGTGGGGCCTTGTAAAGGTGGTGATGAGTATCTGGCACCCTGTAAAATCTGTCTGGTTTGGCAGGGGCTGGGGTAAAGAATCTGGAGCGGAGCAAACATCATTGAAAGCATCATCCACCACAGAGAGAACAGGAGGTATAGCTAAGGGCCTGTGCTGTGGGAGGTGCAGAAAGGTCCTAAGTCTTTTCTGGAGTCTGAGAAATCCTGTTGCTGCCATTGGAACTGTTCTCGCATGGCATGCAAGGTTTCCCCAAAGGAGAATTCTTCTGGTGGGGAAGCAGCTGGAATGGATTCTTCAGCATCAGAATCTTCAAAATTGGAGAAGGGAGCCTCTGGCTGGTCAGTTATGTCTGATTCATCAGCAGAATCATCAGAAGACATTGGCTCAGGGGCTCTGCCCTAGGTCTCTTCTCTGGGGCTGAGAGGCCCTGTCTGGGTGAGATTGAGATCCCTAATTAAAGAAATTAAATCTTCTGCCAAAGAAAGCATTTGAGAGCTAGAAGAGGGCCTGGATGTGGGGGTTTAACAGGCACTGTTTTAGTAGTTTTGGCTGCTTTAGCCCTGGCGAAGGCCTTAATGGACATGGCTGCTGGAGGCCTAGCAGCACCACGTGCTGGGGTAGAGACATCCAAGGGGATGGTGTCTGATAAGTCAACCACCGTAGTGGGTAAAAGTTCTGAGGTCGATTCAAGAGTTGTAGCAGGGGCCTCAGTTGTAAGAATAGGTTCAGCTGTACTTTGATCAGTTTTCTCGGTTTCGGCCGAAACCGAGACACTCGCGGTTTGCTTTACTGTGGTTTCGGCCGAAACCGCGGACCGCGAGTGTCGGTCTTTATCTTTGCGTTTTTTAGTAGATTGGGTAGTCGGAGGATCCGACTGCATAATGTACGCAAAATCAGAACCGAAAAACTGTTCTGCAAACTCCGACCGACGCCTAAGCGTGCGTCGGTTGAAAGAGGCACAGGCCGAACAGGCTGCTACGTCGTGGGCTGGGCCTAAACAAGGCAGACAGTAAGAGTGGAAATCTTTATGAGGTATTTGTTTCCCACAGGTTAAACAATTGTTAACTTTTTCTGACATCGGCTGAGGCAAGAAAGAGTCCCCAACGGGGTACTTAGCTTTTAGAAGTCTTCGAAGTAGTATTCGGTAGAAGTAATCTCTGGATCCGACCGACCGGCACTTGCGAACAGCTTCTGCTTCGGGCGCCACGCGGCAAGAAAGACTGAGGAAAATGGCGTCGGCTGATGCTTATATACCCGAAGACCAACAGAGATGACGTCGGGTGAAGTGCGACATCAGCCGAAGCCGGACCCGGACTTTGGAATCCGGCTGACTGCAGGGCTACCTGACGACAGGACAACCCACTTGTTATGACTGCAGATGCATCCATGAAGGACATCCACGGTTAAGCAAACCGCGAGTGTCTCGGTTTCGGCCGAAACCGAGCAAACTGGTCAATCTTCAGCCGAATCTATGACTACCACCGAGGCCCCTTCTACCCTAGCTGAATCGGCCTCTGAAGTTTTGCCTACTACTGTGGTTTCTCAAGATTTATCGGACACCATCCCTTTGGATGTCTCTACCCCAGCACGTGGTGCTGCTAGGCCTCCTGCAGCCATGTCTATTAAGGCCTTTGCCAGGGCTAAAGCAGCCAAAACTGCTAAGGCTGTGCCTGTTAAGCCCCTCTCACAGGCCCAGTTCCAGTTCCCAAATGCTTACTCTGGCAGAGGATCTCATCTCCTTAATAAGGGGATCCCAATCTCACCCAGATAGGGCCTCTCAACCTCCAGAAAAGAGACCTAGAGCAGAGCCCCCTGAGCCAGTGTCCTCTGATGACTCTTCTGATGATACAGACAATACAGACCATCCAGAGGCTCCCTTTTCTACTTATGAAGATTCAGATGCTGAAGAATCGATTCCTTCTGCCTCTCCACCAGAGGAATTTTCTTTTGGGGAAACCTTACATGCCATGAGAGAGCAATTCCAATGGCAGGGACAAGATTTCTCAGATTCAAGAAAAAGGCTTAGGACCTTTCTACACTTACCGCAACATAGGCCTTTAGCTATACCTCCAGTTCTTCCTGTTGTGGATGATGCATTTAATGATGCTTGCACTGCTCCTGATACTTTACCTCCAGCCCCTGCTAAGCCCGATAGGTTTTACAGGGTCCCGGACACTCATCACCACTTATACAAGGCTCCTTTTGCAGATCCTGAGACTATCTCCCCGGGGCCTAAGGCAGTAGCTTCGACCTCAACGAAAAACCCTCTCCCTTCTGAAAGGGAATCCAGGTCCTTAGAGAGATGGGGCAAAAAAGTATACACCTCTGCTACTCTCTCAGCTAGAGCTTTGAACTGTCAGTTTCATATGATCCAATACCAAGAGTTTATGCTTGATCAGTTAACTAAGAAACTGTCCTCTGATGATTCCTTAGATAAGAAATATGTTCTAGAAATGGTGAATAACATTCAGCAGGTTAGTAACCATTCTTTAAAATGTGGCTATGATGCACTGGAGGCTTCATTTAGATCAGCCATGACTGGCACAGTTATAAGAAGGCATGCATGGTTGAAAGAACAGGTCTTGCCGGATCATGTCAAAGCAAAGCTATTAGATGCTCCTATGGATAAGGTCAGTCTATTTGGCTCTCCAGCCCAGCAGGTAATGAAGAAAATGGAGGAGAAGGCAAAATCTGTACAAACAGTTAAAGATTTCTTACAGGTTCAGCCCCCAAGGTTTAGCAGGAACTGGCCTTCCAAAAATTGGTCCTTTCCAGACTCCTCTAAAACGCAGAGAGGCAGGAATAGGCATTCAAGAGGCAGAAATCAATCCAGAGGAGGTGCCTACAGGGGACGCCAGTGGCAAGGCAATAACCAACGAGGCACAGATACAACCACTACCACTGCAACAGGACAATCACAGTGACTTGGTTCTGACACCGCCTACCAGGGAACAAATAGCAGCACCCTTAGGCGGAAAATTAGCCTTATTTTCAAAAAACTGGCACTATATCACAAGAGACAAGTGGATTTTTCAAACTATAGACCAAGGCTACAGGTTTCATTTCCACACCTTACCAGTAAAAAGAGGAATGCCAAACCTACCACCAAAACAAAAGACAGAAGCTCTAAATCAAATAGCTCAATTAACAAAGATGAGAGCTGTGGAAAAGGTACCACCTACAGAACAGGGCAAGGGATTTTACTCCAGACTCTTCCTAGTACCAAGAAAAGAGAAATGTTGGAGACCTATTCTCGACCTGTCCACTTTAAACACATTCATCATTGTTCCAAAATTCAAAATGCTGACCCTACAGCAACTTCTTCCCATGCTGGGCAAGGAGTATTGGCTGGTAACTCTAGATCTCAAGGAGGCATACCTGCACGTCCCCATACGACCAAATTGCAGAAGATACCTCAGATTTCTTGCAGGATCAGAGCATTATCAATTCTCAGCATTGCCCTTTGGCTTATCTACTGCGCCCAGAGTGTTCATGAAATGCCTGGCATCAGTAATAGCTCACTGCAGGCTTCAGGGAATCCAAATTTATCCATACCTGGACGACTGCCCGATACAAGCGGACAACAAAAACAAGCTGACACAAGATTTACAAAGAGTCATTTGCTTACTACAAGCCCTGGGATACACAATCAATTTAAAAAAGTCAAGACTGACTCCATCCCAAACAAGAACATTCTTGGGTGCAGAACTGGACACAGTAAAACAGATGGCATTCCTAACTGCAGAAAAACAAGAACAACTCCCTCTTTACTTCTTGGCATTAACAAAGCAGAGCAAACTAACAGCAAGGAAAGTACTGCAGGCCTTGGGCTTCATGGCATCCTGCATAATCCTGGTCCCCCATGCCAGACTGCATATGAGAAAGCTACAGTGGTACCTAAAGAATTTATGGTCTCAACACAGGCACAGCCTAGAAACCGAAATACCACTAATTCCATGCCTGAAACAAGAGTTCCTATGGTGGGCTCAGGCATGCCAGTCAAACCCAGGTTTGCCCTTTCACAGCATTCAACCAAGCCAGACCATCACAACGGATGCCTCAGACCTCGGTTGGGGGGCCCACATGCTGGACAAGTGCATTCAAGGCTTATGGACTCCAGATCAGCTGCACCTGCACATAAATCAAAAAGAAATGCTGGCAGTAAAACTAGCAATCCAGAATTTCAGACAATTCCTCAAAGAAGGCCAACTGATGATAAGGACAGACAACACCACAGTCATGTGGTACATCAACAAACAGGGAGGCACTCATTCATACCCCTATGCCGAATGGCTCTGGACCTATGGAATATGGCTCTGAGTTACAACATTCAGTTACAGGCAATATTTGTACCGGGAAAAGAAAACATCCTAGCAGACATGTTAAGCAGAACTACCTCGGATGCTCACGAATGGATGCTACACCCGGACATTTTCAAGGCCATCACAAAGAAATGGGGAATGCCACAAATAGATCTATTCGCATCCCCACTCAATCACCAGCTAAAGAAATTCTGCACAAGGACATACCACCCACTTGCTTGGAAGGTGGACTCTCTATCCTTCAGTTGGAAAGGCCTGACAGCATATGCATTTCCACCTCTTCCTTTGATGCACAAGGTACTACTGAAAATCAAAGAGGAACGTCCAAGGATAATTCTGATAGCTCCAAATTGGCCAAGGCAACATTGGTATCCATTACTGAGGAGCATGTCTCGGGGGGAAACGTGGGCACTACCCCTGATCCCTTTGATGTTAACTCAGAGCGACTACAACATCCTGCATCCAAACCTGAAAACCTTGCAACTGACTGCCTGGAACATTACATAACAGCAACTAACCCAGACTTATCCCAAAGGGTTAAAGACATTATCCTTGAGGCCCACAGACCTTCAACAAGAAGGAACTATGCAGGAAAATGGAAAAGGTTTGTCATTTGGAGTACTGAAAGAGGGAAAGATGTGTCAAAGGTAGATTTTGCCAACATCCTGGAGTATTTGGCAGAGCTTCTCCATACAGGCCTGTCCTATTCCTCCATCAAAATACATGCATCAGCTATTTCTGCAGAATACAGCTCGATCTCCCTGTCTTCTCACATCCTCTACTCAGGCAGTTTCTGAGAGGAATTAAGAATGTAAAACCTCCTAGGAAACCACCATTACCAGCATGGGACTTGAACTTTGTACTAGAAAAATTGACACTTCCTCCATTCGAACCAGCAGCAACAGCAGATCTTCAACACCTATCCTGGAAAACTGCTTTCCTGCTGGCAATTACTTCAGCAAGAAGGGTTTCAGAACTACAGGCTTTAATGGCAGTACAACCCTTCCTAATCTTCCATCAAGATAGAGTGTCCATGAGAACTAATCCTACATTTATGCCTAAGGTGGTATCCAGAGTGTCTCTAAACCAGGCAATCCACCTACCTACCTTCTTTCCCAATCCACAGAACAAGGGGGAAAGACTGCTGCATACCTTGGATGTACATAGACAGTTGCGCTACTACCTGGACAGAACCAAGGGTAATAGAAAAACTGACCAGCTTCTAGTAGCATATGCAACAGGAAGGGAAGGAAAAGCAATTTCCAAACAGACAATCTCCAAGTGGATAGGAAATTGCATAAGATTCTGTTACTCGTACCATGGAAAGCAAATTCCACAGAACATAAGGCCTCACTCCACAAGGGCTACAGCCACTACCACAGCTTTCTTACGAGGAGTGGCTACCAAGGACATTATAGAGGCTGCTACTTGGACCTCCGTGCATACATTTGCCAAGCATTATAACCTACCTCTTTACTCTAGATCCCGAGCAGGGTTTGCCACTGCTGTTTTGCAAGGGATCCTAACTACACCATAATTTCTTCTTCCTCCTCCCTAGTTTGGCTATGGTATTCTACCCATTTGTAAGGACTGCAGATACATCCTTGAAGGACATAGTACAGTTTTGTACCTACCATAAATGTAGATGTCCGAACAGGATAGCATCTGCAGTCAGGATTACCCACCCTCCTTCCCTCTGTGGTATTCCTAGGTATTTGCCCACCTAATAGCTAGCTGGGGGGGGGATTTCTTATGGTGTATTTGTTTGTATATATGTACATACATGCTTATTTTTTGTGTTTGCCTTCTACTTTTTTGGAAACATTGGCATTTATCCAAAAATTTAGCTATCCAAGAGGGCAACTGGCATCTGGGGCAAGAAACACTGAGGAAAATGGCGTCGGCTGATGCCTTTATACCCGAAGACCAGCAGTGATGACGTCGGGTGAAGTGCGACACCAGCCGAAGCCAGACCCAGACTTTGGAATCCGGCCGACCGAAGGGCTGCCTGACGACAGGACAACCCATTTGTAAGGACTGCAGATGCCATCCTGTTCGGACATCTACATTTATGGTAGGTACAAAACTGTACTTTTTCCAGTGTGTTTAGGAATGTGGAGTGGGAGTCTTGGACATGGTGGGGATCTATAGCAGGCTACAACCTGGACTGCAGTTTTACCCAGTGTTAGTTGTACCTGAAGTATCTCTGCTGTGTTATGTTGGGCTACTAGTCTGGAGGTGTGCATATCCTTTATGAATATGGAGACACCACCACCTTTAGTGCTTCAGTCCAGGTTTAGGGGCCGAAAGGTGTGGTATGAATTATAGCCTGGTAGTACTGGGGTGCCTTCTGGAGCCCTGAAAGTACAGTTTTGTACCTACCATAAATGTAGATGTTCGAGTGCTAATACAGCTGCAGTCATAACAGATGGGTTCTCCTGCCATCAGGCGGGTCCTCGGTCGGCCGAATTCCAAAGTCTAGGTCCGGCGTCGGTTGTCGTCGCTTCTTCCCTGACGTCAGTGCGACAGGGGTATAAAGGAACCAGCCGACGCCATTTTCTTCAGTTTTTCTTGCCCCAGATGTCAGGTGCCCCCAGAAGGAAGGCAATACATAAATTTGTGTAATAAAGCAGTGCAATATAATCAAAATACAGTAGTTGCAAGCAAATACACCATAAATGAATATCCCAATCAGGTTGTATGAGAATGTGTTAGCCTATAGGCCTGTCCCAAGAGGGGAAGGTGGGAGGGAAACCTGGACTGCAGCTGTATTAGCACTCGAACATCTACATTTATGGTAGGTACAAAACTGTACTATGTTCATCGTGCATACAGCTGCAATCATAACAGATGGGTAGAATCCCAAAGCTAAGAAAGGGGTGGTAGGCACTAGGTGGAACTAAAAGGAGCCAGGATGCCCTGCAAGACTGCAGTGGCAAAGCCTGCTCTAGTTTTGGAGTATAATGGTAGGTGGTAGTGCTTGGAGAAGGTATGCACAGAACTCCAAGTGGCTGCTTCCAAAATATCTTTGGTAGGAACTCCTCTGAGGAAAGCTGCAGAGGTAGCTGTGGACCTTGTGGAGTGAGATCTGATGCCTGTAGGTACAGTTTTGCCATGAAAAGAATAGCAAAAGCGTATGCAGTGGGCTATCCATTTTGAGATTGTCTGTTTCGAAATTGGCTTTCCTTGAGCTCCTACAGCATAGGACACAAAGAGCTGTTCTGATTTTCTGAAAGGCTTTGTTCTGTCCAGATAATAACGGAGTTGTCTGTGGATGTCCAAGGAATGTAGTAATCTCTCCCCTTTGTTTTGAGGATTAGGATAAAAGGTAGGTAAGTGTATGGCCTGATTCAAAGCTACCCTGGATACCACTTTCGGCATAAAGGACGGATTGGTTCATAAGGAAACTCTGTCCTGATGGAAGATGATAAAAGGCTGCACAGCCATGAGAGCTTGTAGTTCTGAATCTCTACGAGCTGAGGTAATAGCCAGAAGGAAAGCTGTTTTCCAGGACAAATATTGCAAATCTGATGAGGCAGCTGGCTCAAAGGGAGGCAAGGTCAGTTTTTCCAGAATGAAATTGAGATCCCAAGCAGGTATTGGTTGTTTCCTTGGGGGTCTTAGATTCTTAGCCCCTCTGAGGAACTGTCTTAAGAGGGGGTGAGAGAATAAGGGTGGATCAGTGTTGTATTCTGCAGAAATGGCTGAGGCATGGATTTTGATGGAGGAGAACGAACATCCACTGCTTAGCAGCTCAGCTAAACACTGTAGTATTTGAGGTAAATTCAGTTTTCCAGGATCCTGGCCCTTTTTCTCATTCCAGACACAAAACCGTTTCCATTTTGCAGAGTAAGCTTTTCTAGTTGACGGCCTTCTGGCCTCCAAAATGACATCCTGCACCTCCTTGGAGAGTAGGGTCTGTTGTGATGCTAAGGAATCTTCCATGCGGCTAGATTGAGTGTTTTTAGCTGGCTGTGAAGTTTTGAAGCTGTGCTGAGTCAGAAGAAGAGGCATTAGAGGCAGGGTCCATGGTGGGGAATGCATCAGGCTCCTCAGGAGTGGGTACCAGTGTTGTTTTGGCCAGTCTGGAGCAATGAGAATCATCTTTGGTCTGTCTGCTCTGGTTTTCAATAGAACTTTGGGCAGCAGAGGAAGAGGTGGAAAGGCATAAACTGTCATTGATGTCCAACTGAAAGAGAGAGCGTCCACTCTCCAGGCCTTTGGATGGAAAATCCTTGAGCAGAATTTTGTCAATTGGTGATTTTTGTGGGAGGCAAAGAGATCTATGTCTGGCCTTCCCCATGCTTGGATTATTTCTGTAAAAACTTTTGGATGCAACTTCCATTCGTGTGGATCTGTCTCATATTTCTGCTTAGGTTGTCTGCCAGCGTGTTTTCCTTGCCTGGCAAGTACTGTGCTTATAGTTCAATTTGTAAGTCCATGGTCACGTTCCAAAGTGACATGGCCAGTCTGCATAGGGGGTATGAATGTGTTCCTCCCTGTTTGTTTATGTACCACATAACTGTGGTGTTGTCCGTTCTTATCAATAGTTGACCTGGTTGCAGAAGGTCCTTGAAAGCTATAATAGCATTTATAACTGCTAGCATTTCCTTTTGATTGATGTGAAGGTGCTTTTCTTTTTGGGGCCATTTGCCCTGAATGCACCAATCTGTCATGTGCGCCCCCCATGCGTAGTCCGAGGCGTCTGTTGTGATGACTTGATTTGCTTGAGGCTTGCTGAACGGAAGACCTGTGTTTGTTTGGCATGCTTGAGCCCACCACAGAAATTCCTTTTGTAGACATGGAATTAGTGGTATTATTGTTTCCAAACTGTGGCTGTGTTGAGACCATATGTTTTTCAGGTACCATTGAAGTTTCCTCATATGCAGCTTTGCACATGAGATTAGAAAGATGCAAGATGCCATGAATCCCAGAGTCTGCTGGATTTTCCTTGCAGTCAGCCTGGTGCAATTTGCTAGTGCTCTGAAGTATTGAGTTAGTTGCCCCTGCTTCTCTGGCGTGAGATAGGCCATCTGGGTGTTTGTGTCCAAGTTGGCACCCAGGAAAATTATCTTCCGAGAGGGTATTAGCCTTGATTTCTTTTTGTTGACTGTGTATCCCAGAGAGTTCAACAACATTATTACATAAGCCAGATGTTTCAGAAGAATGTGCTTGCTGTCCGCTTGGATCAGGCAGTTGTCCAAATAGGGGTATATTTGTATCCCTTGAAGTCTGCAGTAGGCAATTACTGATGCCAGGCATTTCGTGAACACTCTGGGTGCAGTAGATAAGCCAAAGGGCAATGCAGAGAATTGATAATGAGTTGAACCTGCAAGAAATCTGAGGTATCTTCTGCAATTTTGTCTGATTGGGACATGCAGGTATGCCTCCTTGAGGTCCAATGTTACCAGCCAAGACTCCTTGCCCAGCATGGGAAGAAGTTGCTGTAGAGTGAGCATCTTGAATTTTGGTACGAGTAGAAATGTGTTTAGGATGGATAGGTCCAAAATAGGTGTCCAGTCTTTTCCCTTCCTTGGTACCAGGAATAGCCTGGAATAAAAATCTTGACCTTGTTCATGCGTAGGTACCTCTTGAATAGCTTTCATGTCTATGAGATCTGTAATTTGCCTTTGTGCCTCTGCCCTTTGATTGTGTGGCAGGTTTGGCATGCCTCTCATTTTTGGATGGGTGTGAAAATGGAATCTGTAGCCTCTGTTTATAATGTCCAGGATCCATTTGTCTTTTGTGACAATATGCCAATTTTTTGAATATAATGCCAGCTTTCCTCCTAAGGGGGCTGCCATTTGAGTCTTGCTTGGCATGCAAAGGGGAAAGTCATTGGGCTTGCTTTCTGAATGATTGCGAGTTATCCTCACCACCTCTTTGTGTAGGAGCTTGCCATTGTCTGCCTCTAAACGATCCTTGGGATTGTCCTCGGCCCCTCGGGCACCTGTACTGCCTCTTTGGGGTCTGTCCATGGCTGGAAAGGACCAATTTCTACTGAAACGTGGGGGTTGTACCTGTAGAAAATCTTTCACAGTTTGCATTTATTTAGCCTTTTCCTCCATTTCCTTAATACCTCCTCAGCATTAGCTGCAAAGGTCAAGGAGAGGAACAGAAAAAAATACAAGTCAAAATCAGTAAGTAATCAGCTAAATTTTGTAATGACAAGCGAACGTTAAACACATGCAACTTAACTACAGCATGCATGCTCTCACAATCATGGCAAAAATAAAGTACAAATGAAAACTGTGATGGAACACAAAGACGGTAACTCATTTTTCACCCATATAACAGTAAGACAAATTACAATAACTCCACACTCCCACGAGATTTGGTTCATATTAGTTTTGGACTCTGCTGTAACACACAAGTCCCCATCCATGCGCAATAAAGATTAGGAATTTATTTCAAGAAGGAGTTAAGTTTCCATTGTTTACATATTACTGGTGCTATGAAACCTGCCAGTTTAAGCTGATGCACTAAAAGCTTGCTGGGAAAATCACCATTTGTTAATTAACATTTTGCTGAGTTGAAGTATCATACATTCTTAAGCCAAGCCTTCACTGTTGTGAAGACCTTGTAGAAACCTTACCACCAAATATGAGGCAGATACTGTTAGCCAGTCTGTATCAATAAGGCACATAAATGCAAGTTTAGCACTAAGGGCATAGAGGAATATGCACTAAAGTCTTAGGTATGTGTCTTCAACCACCACACTGAATTAGACCGTACACTGTTTCCTTACAGAGCCTCATCACTCTCTCTGTGTCTCCATGAACCAATGTCTCCCACCTCTATGTAGAGTAAATGCCTTCCATACAAATTATTATTTTCACATATGCACACGTACACAATTTCCAGGGAAGGTTGCTGAATTCTCTAATTTCCAACAGCTTCCTTCCCAGTCCAGACACTTATTACCACCCCACCTTGAGAAAAGTCAGGGTTTCCAGGTACGTGTCTGCTCTTATTTTTCCAGTTATGTCTTTCACTGGTAGTGCGATGTAGTAGTCTCAAAGACATTGCCCTACCATTTGTTATTCCTCCGTGTAAATGATTACCCTCTTTTCAGCGCAGCAATGTGCATAAATGCACGTGTAATAAATAAACACCAGCCACAAGAGCTTAAAAACAATTAAAATTTGTTTTACTTAAATAATAAAGAAAATAGCACAAAAACAGAATAAAATATACAAGGGCTGGCACCATACTTCTCACCTTCTTAGAGCAAGAAATCTAGATAAAGCCTAAAATGAATAGGAGGACAAAGGTCCAAAAATAGGGACAGAGTTTAAATATTGCTCTTATAAACTTAGAAACTTGACAGAATAACAGGATTTGTGTTACCATGCAATTTCTAAAAGGTATAAAGTCTGAAACTCAAATATATGTCATTATTTAGTGTCCAAAATCCTTCGTAATTTGCCAGAAAACCATAAATGTTATAATGACCAGACTAAAAATATGAGGCAAAAATCTGGACATTGAAAATCTGAACAAATGAGAGGTACGACAGGTGCACAGAAAATTAAAGTACAGTGTAGAAAACAGACATTTCTTACTCTAGCTAACTAAGCAAGGTGCTACAAGAAGTGCTGTACTTTAAAATAACTAGGTAATTTTCACAGACAGGCTGTTTCCACAGCAACTCCACAACTAGTCCTACAACATTTCACTAGGTCACAATTATATGGCCAAAGTTCATAGGTTCATAGGTTAGTACTAGGCTATCGGCCCTAGGACCTATACAAGCCTAGCCATAACAATTCCCTGGATACCTCTTCCCTTTTCTGACCTAATTGTTGATGTTCTTCGTGTTTCACTGTTGCAGTCATCACATTTGGGTTATCTGCTTGCAGAAGCCCTCAGTTGACCTATATTCATCAAGGACACCCACACCTCCAGGTTAGTAGCAACACATGAAGCATCAGAGACCATACAGGTGCAACTAACCATAGGCAAAACTGCTATACAACTGGTAGCATGTTACAGACCACCCTCCCAATCTCAAGAACCCCACTCAGCCTTCCTGAAGACATTGGAGGATATGAAAGTATCACAAAATACCATCATACTGGGAGACTTCAACTACCCAAACATAGATTGGGTACATTATTCTAGCCCTAATACCCTAGCCCAAAGGTTCCTGGAATTCATAAATTCAAATGCACTGGAACAACTAGTCACCTCTCCCACTAGGGGAGATAATATACTAGACCTGATCATCACAAACATGGGGACAAAATGCTCCACACCGAAGTATACCCTCACTAGTGAGATCTGACCACAAACTAATCACCCTGGATATACATATCCCACCTCCACCCCCAGCACAAAAGACCACAGTGAAAAACTCCTCAAAAGCAGACTTCACTCTTCTTAAGACTGAGATGGTATCCTTTAAGCCCACTGTGCCAGTGGATACCACATCCCACAATGCCGAATCCTTCACAAATGCCTTCTATGGACATCTCCAAGAATGCATGGATCATGCAATCCCAAACAAATCCAAGTCCCTCTCCACCAAAGGTAAGCGTCCTGTCTGGTGGACCTCAGCCATAAACAAATTGTATAACAAAAGAAGGAAGCTACTGCACGTCAGAGCAAAATCCCATGAAGGGAAGACATCTCTGATCAACATTAGCAGAAAACTACGTTCTGTCATAAAAACATCCAAGGCCAACTTTCAGAGAAAAATCGCTAAGGACACTAAAGATAACCACAAAGCCTTCTTCAGCTATGTTAGAAACCCAAGGAAACCCTCAGATATGCTCAGTGTTGGTTCACAACAACAAAAAATACACTGAACCCACAGATATTGCCAACATTCTGGCTGACAGGTTCAGTGCAAATTTCTCCCCTCCTTCACCCCCAAAAGAAGAAATACTTATCCTAGCTGAATGTAATCTCCCTGTCATCTCAGATGTCCAAGTGAGAACCACCCTAAACAAAGCAAAAAACACAGCATCAATGGGACCTGACGGTATCCCGGGTTGCGTGTTACGTGAACTCCAAGAGGAGCTAAACCCACACATAAAAATGCTATTTAACCTTAGCCTTACTTCAGGATATGTACCTGAACACTGGCGTACAGCTACAGTGGTCCCACTCCACAAGGGGGGGGTGCCTCTACAGACCCTGGAAACTACCGCCCCATAAGCTTAACCAGCCTGTTCTGCAAAGCTATGGAAAGAATCATTATGGAACTCATAAACAGAGACATAGGGGACCTACAGACACTTGACCCCACCCAGTTTGGCTTTGTAAAGGGCAGATCCTGCCTTTTAAACCTGGTTGACTTTTTCGAAACAGTCACTAGAGCCATTGATGAGGGCAAAGCAGTCCATACAGCATACCTGGACTTGGCTAAGGCCTTCGACACAATACCCCACTCAGGCATCGTAGATAAGCTCAACAGCTTAAAAGTAAACCCTTATGTCATTAGATGGGTTGCAAACTGGCTAAAGGACAGAACCCATAAAGTTAAAATCACTGGAGCAATGTCAGACTCAAAGCCAGTCACAAGTGGTGTCCCACAGGGATCTGTCCTGGGACCCCTCTTGTTCAGCATTTATTTCTCAGATGTTAAAGCAAACATGGGAGGGCTGTGGCTGACAAAGTTCACAGATGACTGCAAACTAGGCGCCATAGTCGATACACCAGCAGACACACACATCCTACAAAAAGGCATCACAGAAATGGACAACTGGTGCCGGAGTCATGGCCTTAAACTAAATGCCAAAAAATGTATAGTCATCCCCTTTGGGAAAAACAAAGTACCCACAAATGATCACATAGACAGCAACCCACTGAGTACGGAAAAAGTAATCAGTGACCTAGGGACCCAAGTCGACAGCGACCTCTTATTTGACACCCACGTTGCCAAAGTGGTTAGAAAAACATTCTACCTTGCACACCTCATCATGAAGGGATTCACATCCAGATCCAAGGATGTCATTGTACCCCTATATTCCTCCCTCATCAGACCCATGATTGAGTACAATGCCCCATTTGGTATGTACCTCACCTGGCATTTGCAACAGCTGGAGAGACCACAAAAGTACCTCACCAAGAGGATCAAGGGTCTCCAACATATGTCTTATTCTGCCAGACTAAAGAAACTTCAGCTCTATTCAGTAGCATACCGCCTGCTCAGAGGTGATCACTGCCTGACGACAAGGCCATGTCCAATCAGGATCTGATGGACATGCTCCACCTCAAAAAATCCAAATCCATCAGGACCACGAGAGCTAAAGACTTAAACCTCGGCACAAGTATGAATAGGACATGCTGGAGGGATAGATTCATAACCCAGAGGCTTCCCATGCTTTGGAACAAGATCCCAGTTCGTATTAGGCAGAGTCCCTCACTGACTCTCTTCAAGAGAAATCTTGATGAGTGGATGGGAGATTGTAAGTTTACCCCAGGGGTCACATCTGCGTCACTGCTAGACAGGGGCACAGTAAACTAATTCTATTCTATAAGGGGACCTTCATTGTGTCACTACTAGACAGAGGCACAGTATTCTAAATTTATTCTGTACATTTTTTGTACCATTTCATGAGGTGGCAAAAGCCACATCACTATGGCTAGGCTTACAAATGCCCCAGGGCAGATAGCCTAGTACTTTACTATGAAACTATGAAAACTATTATCAAAGTCTTGGGTCCTGCGTCGGTTGCTATCTCATCTTCCATGACAGAGGTATAAAGCATGCAGCTGACGCCATTACATCAGTCTTTCTTGCCGTGTGGTGCCCAAATCAGAAGCAGTTCGCAAGTGCCAATCGGCCGACTCCTGAAATTTTTGTTTTCGAGTTTCAGAACCGAAGTCTTCAACTAAAGCCAAGTACCCCGTTGGGGAAACTTTTTCTTGCTCTTTACCTATGTCAGTAAAAGTTAATAATTGCATTTCTTATGGAGAGCAAATACCTCATAAAGATTTTCATTCGTACTGTATTCCTTGCCTAGGCCCTGACCACAATGTACCTCGCTGTTGGTTTTGTGCCTTATTTAACCAACAAACTCTCCATCATCAGTATATTTACGCTTCTAAACATTTCGGTTCTCGGTTCAATTATCCAGATATGTCATCGGTAAGCCATCTGACTACCAGCATTCCAAAAAAATGCAAAGATAAAGACAGAAACAGGCCGCCTAGGTCCAGAGCTGCCAACGACGCTTCTCCTAAGCCAGTCACCAATTCACCAGTACTCAGTAAGGTGCTTTCGCAGCCCCTAATACCTGCTACTTCTGATTTGCAGGCCTCTACGGAGACCCATTCGGAGTCCTGTATGCCGCAAGACGCTTCAAATGTGGAACCTGCGGATGTCTCTACCTTGGATGGGTCCAGAGCCGCTGTGCAGGCACTGGCTTCTGAGGGTGTATTTAGGCCTACGGACTTGCATATTAAACCGACTCCACCTTCTTCTTTAAGGCCTAAAGCTTGAACCACACCTAGAAAACCGATGCCCAGGCCGCATGATTAGGCCTCTATGCCTAAAAAACAAAAGATAAGAATGGCTGAAGACCTTATAACTTTAATCAGGGGAAGCCAACCATCCCCTTCTAAGAGACCTAGGACTGAATTTGCTTATGAATATTCTGACCAGGATTCTGAAATTTCTGTTTCTTCTAATGACCTGGCTTTACCCTTATCTGCTTATAAGGATTCATATGCAGAGAACTCTATTCCCTCTGCAGCCCCTCCAGAAGATTTCTCTTTTGGTGAAACCTTGCATACTCTTAGGGAGCACTTCCGCTGGGAAAGCCAGGATTACTCTGATTCAAAAAAGAGACTTAGGGACTTCTTATTCCTGCCTCAACACAGGCCTTTAACTATCCCTCCTGTACTAGACATTGTTGATGATGCCTTGTCGGAATCTAGTTTGGCCCCTGATTCTTTGCCTCCTGCTCCCAGAAAACCTGGCAGACATTACAGGGTTCCTGACTCTCACAAGTTCCTTTTTAAAAATCCTGAGACTATTTCACAGGGACCCAAGGGCATTAAGGCTACTACTGCCAAAAATCCTACCCTTTCTGATAGAGACTCCAGGGAGCTGGATAGATGGGGTAAGAAGGTATACACTTCCGCAACCTTGGCCATTAGGGCCTTAAACTGTCAGTTTCATATGTTAAAGTGTCAGCAAAGTACAGTTGTGTACACTTACCATAAATGTAGATGTTCGAGTGTATTCACTGTTGCAGTCATTACATTTGGGTAATCCTGCTGGCAGGTTGCCCTCAGTCGGCCTGAATTCCAAAGCCCTGGGTCCTGCGTTGGCTGCTGTTGCCCCTTCCCTGACGTCAGGTCGTCAGGGGTATAAAAGATGCGGCCAACGCCATTTTCATTAGTTTTTCTTGCCCCAGATAAGGGTAGCCAAAATTTATATATATATATATATATATATATATATATATATATATATATATATCTATATAAATACATGTACCAATATAAACTTTACCTTCATCTACAAGGAAATACACCACATAGGTTGTATTAATCAGAGAAGGAAAGATAGGTTCCATCAGAAGAAAGGGGGATGGCGGGTGGATAACTGCAACAGTGAATACACTCGAACATCTACATTTATGGTAAGTGTACACAACTGTACTATGTTCTTTGTGTTTCACTGCTGCAGTCATTACATTTGGGTAGAGTCCCAATGCTATGGATGGGAGGCTGGAGCTAAAAAACATTAGAAGTGGCTATGAGGCCCTGCAGAACTGCAGTGGCAAAGCCTGGCCTGGGTTTAGAGTAGAGTTGCAGATGATAGTGCTTTGTGAAGGTGTGCACTGAACTCCAAGTAGCAGCCTCTAAAATGTCCTTGGTTGGTACTCCCCTGAGAAAGGCTGCTGAAGTGGCTGCAGCTCTGGTTGAATGTGGCCTAATGCATTAAGGCACTGGCTTGCCATGGTGTAAGTAGCAGAAATGAATGCAGTGGCCTATCCACTTTGAAATAGTCTGCTTTGAGATAGCCTTTCCTTGTGATCCTGCAGCATATGCCACTAATAATTGCTCTGTTTTTCTGAAAACATTGGTTCTGTCCAAGTAGAATCTAAGCTGTCTGTGTACATCCAAAGAATGCAGAATTCTCTTCCCCTTGTTCTGTGGATTTGGATAAAAGGTTGGCAGATGAATAGTTTGGTTAAGAGCCACACTGGACACCACCTTAGGCATAAATGTTGGGTTTGTCCTCAGAGAGATCCTGTCTGGATAAAAAATGATAAAAGTTTCCACAGCCATGAGTGCCTGTAGCTCTGAAACTCATCTTGCAGAAGTTATTGCTAGGAGGAGAGCTGTTTTCCAAGATAAGAACTTTATATCAGCAGTAGCAGCTGGCTCAAAAGGAGGCAGGGTGAGTTTTGCCAAGACATAATTGAGGTCCCAATGCAGGCATTGGTGATCTCCTTGGAGGCCTTAAACTTTTGGCTCCTCTGAGGTACTGTTTTAATAAGGGATGAGAAAAGATTGGTGGCTCTTTACTGTAATGAGCTGAAATAGAAGAGGCATGAATTTTAATAGATGCAAAAGACAGGCCTTTGTCCAGCATCTCAGTTAAGTATTGCAAAATCTGAGGAATTTCCGGCACAGCTGTATCAGTTCCTTGTGCCTGGTTCCAAGCACAGAATCTCTTCCATTTTCCAGCATAAGATTTTCTAGTACTAGGCCTTCTGGCCTCCAAAATGACATCCATCACAGCTTTGCTGAGAGGTGTGTTTTGTATGACTACATTATCTGCCATGCTGCCAGGTTTAAAGTCCTGAGTTGTCTGTGCAGGATCTGATTGTTTTGCTGGGACAGTAGATGAGGTATTTGAGGTAAGGTCCAAGCTGGGCATTGAGACAAGTTCTTTAGGATTGGAAACCAGTACTGGCGGGGCCAGTCTGGGGCAATTAGTATCATTTTTGGCTTCTCCTGTCTGACCTTTAGGAGTACTTTGGGGAGGAGAGGCAGTGGGGGAAAGGCATATACTGATAGGATTTTCCAGCTGAAAGATAGGGCGTCCACTTTCCATGCTTGTCTGTGATAAGTCCTTGTGCAGTATCTTTTTAGTTGGTAGTTGTGAGGGGAGGCAAATAGATCTATGTTCGGGCATCCCCATTTCCTTGTTATCATGCTGAAGACTTGTGGATCCAGCTGCCACTTGTGGGGATCCATGAGATTTCTGCTTAGTTCGTCTGCCAGAATATTTTTCCTTCCTGGCAGGAATTGTGCCTGCAGATGTACTTGGTAAGTTAATGCTGTGTCCCACAAAGTCATAGCTAGTCTGCAAAGGGGGTAAGAATGTGTGCCCCCCTGCTTGTTTATATACCACATGACTATGGTGTTGTCTGCCTTTATCAGTAGTTGTCCCAGATGAGGTAGGTCCTTGAAGGCTGTCAGGGCATTCTGAACAGCTAGCATCTCTTTTTGATTGATATGTAGATGCATTTGGGTTGAGGACCATGTGCCCTGAATGCAACTTCCTGCCATGTGGGCCCCCCAGGCATAATCTGATGCATCCGTTGTTATTGTCTGCATGGCTGGGGGTAATGTGAATGGCTGTCCCTTGTTTTGGTGACAAGCCTTTGCCCACCATCGAAACTCCTGTTGTAGGCAGGGAATGAGAGTAATCATTGTTTCCAGGCTGTGGCAATGTTGAGTCCAAACACTTTTTAGGTACCATTGAAGTTTCCTCATATGCAGTCTTGCATATGGAATTAGTAGGATGCAGGATGCCATGAAGCTCAAAGCCTGCAGATTTTTTCTTGCAGATAACTGGGCCTTTGTTGCCAACATTTTGAAATAGGTAGTCAGTTGCCTTTGTTTGTCTGGCATGAGATAAGCCATCTGGGCAGTTGTATTTAAGCTTGCACCCAGGAATATTATCTCTTGAGAGGGTACTAGTTTTGATTTATTTTCATTGACTGTGTACCCTAGGCATGTTAGAGGTCTATTCACAAATGCCAGATGCTGTAGAAGAATGTCCTTGTTCACTGCTTGAATCAGGAAGTCATCCAAGTAAGGATATATTTGTATTCCTCTTTGTCTCCAGAATGCAATTACTGGGGCCAGGCACTTTGTAAAGACCCTGGGCGCGGTAGATAAGCCAAAGGGCAGTGCAGAGAATTGGTAATGCATTGAGCCAGCCTTGAATCTGAGGTATCTTCTGCATAATTGTCTGATTGGGACATGCAGGTATGCCTCTTTTAGGTCTAAAGTCACAAGCCAAGCGTTCTTGCCCAGCATGGGCAGAAGCTGCTGCAAAGTCATCATCTTGAATTTTGGTACATCCAGGAATGTGTTCAGAATAGATAGGTCCAGTATTGGTCTCCAGGTCTTGTCCTTTCTGGGTACCAAGAACAGTCTTGAGTAAAATCCTTGTCCCTGCTCTTGCTCTGGTACTTGTTGAATGGCCCCCATGTCCATGAGGGATGAGACTTGTTTTTGTGCCTCTGCCCATTGATTTTCTGGCAGATCTGGCCAGCTGTTTGCCTTTGGCAGGGTATGGAAATGGAACTTGTACCCTTGTGACACGATATTTAGAACCCACTTGTCCTGGGTTATAATGTGCCAATTTTGAGAAAAAAGTGCTAATTTTCCCCCTAAGGGTGCTGCCAGAAGATAAGTGCTTGGTGCAGGCAGGGGGAAGTCATTGTGATTGTTTCCTGTATGGTTGTGATTTGTCTTCTCCAACTTTGGAGGTAGAAGCACCCCATTGTTTTGACCTGTAGGAACCTTACACCTGGGATCTGCCTCTAGGGTGTCTGGATCTGCCCCTTTGAGGTCTGTCTGACACAGGAAAGGACCAATTCTTTGTAGGCCAGTGTCTACTAAACCTAGGTGGCTGTACTTGTAAAATATCTTTGACAGTTTGCATAGATTTAGCTTTGTCCTCCATTTTCTTTAACACCTCCTCTGCCTTATCTCCAAACAAAGTATCATACTGTAAAGGTGCATCTAATCATTTAACTTTGACATGATCAGGCAGATTTTTTTCCTTTAACCAAGCATGCCTCCTAATTACAGAACCCGTAACTACGGCCCTGCAGGAGGCCTCCAAAGAATCAAAGCCACATTGCAAAGTATGTTTTCCAACTTGTTCAGCTGCATGCAATAAATCCTGCATTTCCTTGTTTTCTGCACATTCAGAGTTTAATAACATTTTCTGTTTAAGCATTGCCATGACATGTTGCTGATATTTGAACATATGAAACTGACAGTTTAAGGCCCTTATAGCCAAGGTAGCAGATGTGTAAACCTTTTATCCCTATCTATCCAGAGCCCTAGAATCTCTGTCAGAGGGGGTAGGGTTTTTTGTAGCGGAAGTCTTAACTCCTTTGGGACCCTGTGAAATAGTTTCTGGGTCTGCAGCAGGGTTTTTAAAAAGGAATTTATGAGAGTCAGGAACCCTGTAATATCTGTCAGGCTTAACAGGAGCTGGAGGTAAGGAGTCAGGGGTCCAGACCCATCTGAAGGAATAGTATCTGAGGCTCCAATACCTTGAGTTTCCAGCGACATGGCTGACTCTACGTGGGAGTCAGTAGCAGCCTGTGACTCTAAAGTAGCAGGCGTCAGGGGCTGCGAAAGCGTCTCACTAAGAATCGGTGAACTGGCGACTGACTTAGGAGAAGCTTTGTCGTCGGTTTTGGGCCTCGGTTGTCTATCTCTCTCCTTTTCTTTGCGTTTTTTGTGAACTCCGGTAGTCGGATGGCTATCCGACGACATTTCTGGATAATTAAACCGGCGTCCAAAATAGTTTAAAGCAAAATCATACCGACGCTTGATAGTGCGTTGGTTAAATCTAGCACAAAACCGACAACCAGCAACGTTGTGATCAGGGCCTAGGCAAGGAATACAGTAAGAATGAAAGTCCTTATGAGGTATTTGCTTTCTACAAGAAATACAATTATTACATTTTTCTGACATCGGTCTGGAGCAAGAAAAAAGTTTCCCCAATGGGGTACTTAGCTTTATTGAAGACTTCGGATCTGAAACTCAAACACGAAAATCTCAGGAGTCGGCCGACCGGCACTTGCGAACTGCTTCTGCTTCGGGCACCACCTAGCAAGAAAGACAAAGAAAATGGCATCGGCCGCATCTTTTATACCACTGACGACCTGACGTCAGGGAAGGGGCGACAGCAGTCGATGCAGGACCCAGGACTTTGGAATTCAGGCTGACTGAGGGCAACCTGCCAGCAGGATTACCCAAATATAATGACTGCAACAGTGAAACACAAAGAACATCATATTATTGGATTGCTTAAACAGAAAATTATGTTGATTCCTGACTGTGCTGAAAATAAAAATTTACAGGATTTAATGTATTCTGCTGAACAGGTTGCAAAACATACTTTGCAATGTGGTTTTGATTCATTACAGGCCTCTTGCAGGGCTGCTGTCACTGGGTCTGTACTTAGAAGGCATGCTTGGCTTAAGGAACAATCTTTGCCAGATTATGTTAAAGCTAAATTGCTGGGATGCTCCCTTAAATCAGGACCACCTGTTTGGCAACAAAGCTGAAGTTCTTAAAATGATAGAGGAAAAAGCTAAATTTATGCAAACTGTTAAAGATTTCCTACAAGTTCAGCCTCCAAAATTTAGTAGGCATTGGCCCTCAAATAATTGGTCCTTTCCTGCCTCTTCTAGGCCTTCTCAATCCAAACCCAGAACCAGCAGAAGCCCCAGGTTTCAGTCCCAGGGTACGCACAAGACTAAGCAGTGGGGGGTTTCTGCTTCCAAATCAGGGAGTAATAAGACTCCCCCCTATTGAAAGCTGTCTCAATGACTTAATTTTAAAACTTCCAAGCACTTCTCAACTGACTGCTCCTTTAGGGGGAAAGATTGCTCTGCAGGCCAAAAATTGGGAACTCATTACCCAGGACAAATGGGTTTTAAATATAGTTTCCCAAGGATACAGATTTCCCTTCCACAGACTACCAACCCCAAACGGTAGCCAGATCTACCCCCAAATCAGTGGGCAGAGGCTCAAAAGCAAGTACTCTCTCTCTCTCTCTCTCTCTTAAGCATAAAGGCTATTCAGACTGTACCAGAAGAGGAAAAGGGACAAGGATTTTATTCAAGACTTTTCCTTGTACCCAGAAAAGACAATTCATGGTGTCCTACCCTGGACCTTTCTACCTTAAACACTTTTTTGGTGATTCCAAAATTCAAGATGTTAACTCTTCACCAACTACTTCCTATGCTAGGCAAAGATGCCTGGTTGGCAACACTGGATTTAAAGGAAGCCTACCTGCACATCCCAATCAGGGAATCTTGCAGAAGATACCTACACT
>NC_056746.1:115962620-116032620 GCF_019279795.1 Protopterus annectens | reverse complement strand
CACTGTCTAGTGCAGCACATTGTATCACTGGTCTACAAGTAAGTGACCACTGTCTAGTGCAGCACATTGTATCACTGGTCTACAAGTAAGTGACCACTGTCTAGTGCAGCACATTGTATCACTGGTCTACAAGTAAGTGACCACTGTCTAGTGCAGCACATTGTATCACTGGTCTACAAGTAAGTGACCACTGTCTAGTGCAGCACATTGTATCACTGGTCTACAAGTAAGTGACCACTGTCTAGTGCAGCACATTGTATCACTGGTCTACAAGTAAGTGACCACTGTCTAGTGCAGCACATTGTATCACTGGTCTACAAGTAACTATCACACCATTTAATAAAGCTGAACATTCATACAAAATGCAACACATTTTACCTCAGCATATAACTACAGCAACAGTGCGTTAGTGTCAACACACACACACACACACACACACACACACACACACACACACACACACACACACACACACACACACACACACACACACACATCACTTCTGTAAGCTACATGGCGGAAAAATGCTCCATTGACTTCTCAGAATAAATTATATATCTAAACATATACACGCTGAAAAAAAGGCTAAGTGACTGAAAAATATGATAATCCACATAAGGTGAGATTCACAGGTAAGGTGTGTGGTAAGGTGAGCCAGTCCAGGGAGACCTGTAGGGAAATCAAGTACATGATTCACTGATTCACTGAAACACTACAAAAAGGCTGGATCTCTTCTCCTACATATAGGCTCATAGGTTCATACTAGGCTATCTGCCCTAGGGCATTTATAAGCCTAGCCAGAGTGTGTTTGGCTTTTGCCACCCATTTTAAATGAATTTTGCTATGCCCTTTTTTGAGGTTAGTATACTGTGCCTCTGTCTAACAGTGACACAGAAGTGATACCCGGGGTAAACCTACGATCTCCCATCCACTCATCAAGATTCCTCTTGAAGAGAGTCAATGAGGGACTCTGCCTAACCTGGACTGGGATTTTATTCCAGAGTGAAGGGAGCCTCTGGGTTATGAATCTGTCCCTCCAGCATGTCCTATTTATTTCAGTGCTGAGGTTCAAGTCTCTCAAGCGTGTAGCTCGATGGGATTTGGATTTTCTGAGGTGCAGCATGTCCATTAATTCCGGGTTGGACATGGCTTTATACGTCAGGCACAGATCGCCTCTGAGCAGGCGGTATGCCACTGAGTAGAGCTGGAGTTTCTTTAACCGGGCAGCATATGGCATCTGTTTGAGCCCTTTGATCCTCTTGGTGAGGTACTTTTGGGGTCTTTCCAGTTGTTGCAGGTGTCTGGTAAGGTACATCCCAAAAGGGCATTGTACTCAATTATGGGCCTGATGAGGGATGAGGAAAGAGGCACGATGACCTCCCTGATCTAGATGTGAATCCCTTCATGATTAGGTGGGCTATATAAAATGTTTTTCTAACCACTTTGGCCACGTGGTTGTCAAATGAGAGATTGCTATCAACTTGGGTCCCCAGGTCCCTAATGACTTCTTCTGTACTTAATGGATTACCACCTATGTGGTAATTTGTGGGCACTTTGTTTTTGCCAAAGGGATGACTATACACTTTTTGGCGTTTAGCTTGAGGCCATGGCTCTGGCACCAGTTGTCTTTTTCTATGAGGCCCTTTTGGAGGATGCTTGTTTCGGCTGGAGAGTTGATTATGGCGCCCAGTTTGCAGTCATCTGCGAACTTGGTCAGCCACAGTCCTTCCGTGTTGGCCTGTACCGAGAAATATATACCGAACAAGAGAGGTCCCAGGACTGAGCCTTGTGGGATGCCACTTGTAACTGGTTTGGAGTCTGACATGGCTCCAGCAATTCTAACCATGTGGGTTCTGTCCTTGAGCCAGTTTGCAACCCATCTAGTGACATAGGGGTTTATATTTAAGCTGGTGAGCTTATCTATAATGCCCAAGTGGGGTATTGTATCGAAGGCTTTTGTGAGGTCCAGGTAGGCTGTGTGGACCACCTTCCCCTAGTCAATGGCCTTGGTGACTGTTTCAAAGAAATCGACCAGGTTTAAGAGGCAGGATCTGCCCTTAACAAATCCAAACTGGGTAGGATCCAGTGTCTGTAGGTCCCCAATATCTTTATATATGAGGTCCATGATGATCCTTTCCATAGCTTTGCAGATCAAGCTAGTCAGGCTTATGGAGCGATAGTTTCCAGGATCCATTGAGGCACCACCTTTGTGGAGAGGGACCACTGCTGCTGTACGCCACTCTTTGGGTACATATCCTGTAGTAAGGCTAAGATTGAACAGTAGTTTTATGTTTGGGTTTAGCTCTTCTTGGAGTTCATGTAGGATGCAGCCCGGGACACCATCTGGTCCCATTGATGCTGTGTTTTTTGCTTTGGAGAGGGCGGCTCTTACCTGAGCATCTGAGATGTCAGGGGGGCAGCACTCTGTTGGGATAGATAATTGCCCTTTTGGTGGGGAGGGGGGGAGAAGTTTGCACTGAACCTGTCAGCTAGAATGTTGGCAATGTCTGTGGGCTCTGTGTATTTTTTGTCATTTTGGACTAATTCTGAGCATATCTGGGAATTCCCACGCAGGTTCCTAACATAACTAAAGAAAGCCTTGTGATTATCCTTAGTGTCCTGTGCAATTTTTCTCTCGAAGCTGGCCTTAGACGATTTTATGAGTGCCCGTAGTTTTTTGCTAATACTGATCAGATATGCCTTAGTTTGTTTATGGCTGGGGTCCACCAGACAGGACGTCTGCCTTTGGAGGATTGGGTCTTGGTTTTATTTGGGATTGCATGATCCATGCATTCCTGAAGGTGTTCATAGAATGCATTTATAAAGGATTCTGCAGTCTGGGCCATATTTTCTACAGGCCCGGGGGCTTTGAAGGATTTCGCCTCGGTTTTGAGGTGTGTGAAATTTGCTTTAGAGAAGTTTTCACTGTGGATTTCTGGGCAGGGGGTGGGGTCAGGATGTGAATATTCAGTGAGATTAGTTTATGGTCTGATCTTACCAGTGAGGGATACACTTCTGGTCTGGAGCATAGCGTCCCCATGTTGGTGATGATCAGGTCCAGTATGTTTTCCCCTCTTGTGGGAGTGGTAACAAGTTGTTCCATAGCATCTGAGTTTATAAATTCTAGGAACCTTTGCACTAGGGTGTTGGAGCTATAGTAATGCTCCCAGTCTATGTTTGGGTAGTTGAAGTAGCCCAATATAATGGTATTTGGAGAGACCTTCATATTTTCCAGTATTCTCAGGAAGGCCGAGTGGGGTTCCTGTGTTTGGGAGGGTGGTCTGCAGCAGGCTATAAACTGGAAGGCAGTTTTACCCACAGTTAGTTGCACATGGATAGTCTCTGATGCTTCGTGCTGTGCCACCAATCTGGTGGTGTGGGTATCTTTGACGAATATTGATACTCCCCCTCCTTTTGTGGTTCGGTCCAAGTTATGGGGCTGAAAAGCATGGTATGAGGTATAACCTGGTAGTGCTGGGGTGCTCTCAGGAGTCTTGAACCAGGTTTCTGTTACTGCATAGATATCGATGTTCTCCATGCTAAGGAGAGTTTCGAGTGCATGCATCTTGAGGTTTAGACTTCTGGCGTTGAGTAGCATTACTCTTAGTTTCTTATCCCTTGTGATACCTATGGAGGTGGGTTTGTCTTTTGAGCCTTGCCTAAAAAAGGCACTATGGGGGTAGCAAGAGCCTTTGCCAATATTCGAAAGCCCAGGGGTGACAGGTGCAAGCCATCCCTAGCGAAGCATCGTGGATTGTCGAGCATGTCATCCCAGGCTGACAGGCATTGGATCCCCCTTTGAATGACACCAACACTTAAGCCAATTGTTGAAATTGATCATCTTGTCTTCATATTGTGGCATCATTCTTGGTGAGGGTAAGATGCTACTCAAGGTCAGGGTCATACCGGCCTGGGCTACATGCTCAGAGAGCTCCTCTATGTCTCTTTTCATGTAGTCCAGGGAGGTACGTCTCAGGTCATTCACACCAGCATGGACAATGACTGAGTCATATTTGTACTTGCCTTGGAGTGACCTGAGTGCTTGTGTTATGTGGCGGATCCTAGCGCCGACAGGCAGCTCACCGTGACCTTCTCCTTGTTCAGCCTGGTGAGCGGGACGTCAGTGTGCCTGACGATAGAGTCACCTATTACAAGTGTATCAGGTGTGTTGTTTAGCCTTAAGGGCTGTGACTGTTTGGCACACTGGCTTTGTGAGCTATGTGTTGCACGTGTTTTGTTTTGGGGTAGCGGTTGCTTGGGTGTCTGCTTTGGAGGTCTCTGCTGCTTAGGCAGATTTTTATTTAGAGCCTCCGAGTATGTTTTTGTGTGTTTATGTGTTTGGTTTGTTGTCGTGGTAGGTCTATGTGAGACTGGAATTGTAGTAAGTGTAGTTTCCTTCTCCACCTGACTGGTTATGCCAGTACTGAGTTGAGAGAGCTTAGCCTTCAGTTTGGCTATATGGTTGCATCTCTCACATGTGTTGGAATTTGTTGGGAGGAGGAGAGGGTTGTCTGTGTACATGAGGCAGTTGTAACATTGCCTCAAGATTCCCAGATTCACCAGCTGGACCGGAGAGGAGATTGACAACTGACCTTTGGACATGCTAGAATAGTATAGGGAATTCCTTTATAATTGAAATAAAGGGCCAATGTGGAACAAGGTACTCAAGGGGAGTCTGTGAGGGTGTAGTGCTTTTAATTTTTTAGAGCTGACTTATATAATTGCTTTAGTGAGCAAGTGCCAGGTAACTTAAATGCAATGTGTTACAGGTAACTTAAATGCAAAAACGACAAACAGTAACTTTCTTTCATATGAGTGCAAAGGGTCTGCCTTTTGGTGTGGTGTGCAAAAGATTTAGAGCTGATCAGAAATGCATAATTTGCATGGCTAACACAATTAAAAGACAACCCTAGACAGCACCAAAGCAATCACCTAGTAAAGTGCCACAAAGCTGCAACCAGCTATCAGCAGGCATTATGCACACAGACAGGCCACATGAAGGTGTGCAATGTCTTTTAATGTCAATAAAAAAATTACATAATAACCACAAGGCAGTTCCCAAATGTATATAGCTCAACAGAGAGATGCTGGGCAAGGACTAAGTTGAAAAAGACAGTAAAACAATATTCTTCCAACAGAAAAGAAGAATACGGCCCTGACATGTAGTAAAATATCACATGTGGAGAACTAGCCCAAAATGCAATGTGGATGTTGTGTAGCACACAAGAATGGGAGAGAAGCCTTACACAGAACTGCAGAGCCTAGTTTGGTATGTTAGACATTCCACAGTTGTGAAGTAATAACTCTGTGTATTAGCACACAAACACTATCATACACATACACACACACACACACACACACACACACACACACACACACACACACACACACGCACACACACACACACACACACACACACACACACACACACACACACACACACACACACACACACACACACACACACACACACACACACACACACACACACACACACACACACACGCACACACACACACACACACACGCACACACCACACACGCACACACCACACACGCACATTACTGTCAATGTGTACACATAACTACTAGTGCTTGTGTGCTCTCTTAATCATGACCCAAAAATATAATGCACACTAGTAACAGCTAACTGCATGTGATTTCATGGTGCTGTTTTAGATGCAGTCAGCAGTGGGCACACAGCATGGCAGTTGGTGTGCAACTCCTTTACTGTACAATGCGTTTCCCCAAGCACCACCCTCCAGGACACCTTACCTGTACACAAGCAGTCAGTACAGGCTGTTCCTGCTGTGAACCTTGTGTCTACATTGTTGGCTTGTGATCCTACTGCCACGCACAGCAGGATCAGCCTTGTGTCTACATTGTTGGCCTGTAATCCTGCCACGCACAGCAGGTCTACATTGTTAGCTTGTGATCCTACTGCCATGCACAGCAGGATCAGCCTTGTGTGTACATTGTTGGCATGTGATCCTACTGCCACGCACAGCAGGATCAGCCTTGTCTCTACATTGTTGGCCTGTAATCCTGCGATGCACAGCAGGTCTACATTGCTGGCTTGTGATCCTACTGCCACGCACAGCAGGATCAGCCTTGTGTCTACATTGCTGGCTTGTGATCCTACAGCCATGCGCAACAGGATTAGCCTTGTGTGTACATTGTTGGCATGTGATCCTACTACCACGCACAGCAGGATCAGCCTGTGCACACTTGTTAATAAAATTTGTAATGTACCCATTATACAACGATATGCAACATACATCACCTGTTATACTGTGAACCTTTGCAATCACCTTGCCCAAACCCAAACTCAGTTTTAGTTGCCAATTCCTCACATACACAAAAATTAAAAATGCCATGTGTGTGTGTGTGTGTGTGTGTGTGTGTGTGCGGGCGCATGCGCTCGCACATGCACATATGTTTTGTGTGTGTGTATGTGTGTGTGCGGGCACATGCGCTCGCACATGCACATATGTTTTGTGTGTGTGTGTGTGTGTGTGTGTGTGTGTGTGTGTGTGTGTGTGTGTGTGTGTGTGTGTTACAAAACCCATACCCTGATGTTTAAATGTGAAACAGCACCTCCCACTCCATATATTTCAACATCCCCCACTCCCTTTCTCAGACCACAACAACCCCTAGACTAACTTTCAACTCCCACCCAGAGCTTTGATTTAAAACACCCCCATCCACCAAAAAAAAAAAAAAGAATAATTCTATACTTTTACAGGGTGAACAGAGTGTCAGGATGTGTTCCTGCATATCTCCGACTGATGGTCCACATGTGATGGAGTTCTGTCCACTGCTGTGTCTCAGTATGTTGTTCATTTCCTTGAAGTGGCCAGAAGACATGGGTTTAATAAGCATAATTTAGTATCACAGCTCAGACATGTTCCACTCGGACTCCTACACTCTTGGCAGACCATGTTCACGACCCACCCTCTATTTACTTAATGACTTTCTACACAGTGTCATGCTCTGGGCACGTGTTCAGATTTACATAAGTATATTGTTCACAGAGTCTTGATCGATTGGTGCAAAGTTATCAAGTCCTGAGTCATCAAACGCATCCTCAATGTGAACTTTAAGAATGTTGACCTTGGGGGGTAGGGAGTGTTTGCATTACCCTCATGGTTAAGTAACCTCAGAGTTCCTATACAGGGGCTTGCCCTCCTGGAAAAACACATTTTTTTGGTATTTTTCTTTATTTTTTTCTGATTTGTTTAATAAACAGCTATTATGACTCTGAGGCTCAACTACTTTTGATTTAAAGCCACAGATCCACTCTGCACTCATTTCTAGATGTAACAAACAAACAACAAAAAAGGACCTAAGTGGAAGTAGCGAACTGAGGGGTTTGGAGAAACATCAACAATTATTTTTCAAAAAAGATGGCGGAACAGATGTCCAGAAATCATGGTGTACATCAGGCTGGAGCTGCAGGACCACGGGTGCATGCTGCGTTGGTAAGCAGCACCACTTAGTATTTTGTACAGCCACCACCTGTGGCACAGGTGTTTATGTGGCACAATGCAGATCAGTCACTACTCTCACAAAAAGTGTCAGATATTACAATATCATGGGAGGCAGGTGAATAAAACACATTAGGTAGAGGACTATAGCTTTTCTTCAGAGATTGGCCCATTCAAGGTGTGTACTGTAACAGTGGACAAGGTTGTCATGCTGTTTTGTGAGAAACATAAACGTTACATCACTGGGTAACCAAAGGCTGTCAGACTAATGCATTTAACTGGCTGTGTCTTCTCTCTTTTTTTTTTTTTTTTTTTGGGTCCATCCTTGCACATCATTCATACTGGACCAGCCCGCAGTGCCTTACTTCCACATCGGATCTACCAGCAAGTCTCCTACATGTCCAGACTTACTCAGGAATTGTTGAGGCCGGTCATGGATCTAAGAGCACACCAGAGCTCAGTTACCTTTGCTTCCATCTTGTAGGATTCTTTTATATGCCCTAGTAATTTCTCTTTCTCCTTACTTGTTGACCACATCCAAGGGTAACTCCCCTCTATGGTCCATGCCTCTCATTAGGGAGCATTATGAATGAGCTCAATCCCACACAGGACAGGCATGCCCATCTCTCCCTCCCAGTCCATCAGTCATTTCAGCCACTAAATGAACCTAGGTCAGCTGGGTCATAGTCAGGGCTTTATCCCCATACACCCCTGCAGCAGCCTTGATATTAAGTGCCCATTGTACATCATGAGCAACACCACCCCTGCAAATTATTTTCCATGAAATGAGTATGAACTGAGCTGCAAGGACTTACACAGCACATGCAGTTTAAATCATTTAAATTATTTTCCATGAAATGAGTGTGAGCTGAGCTGCAAGGACTTACACAGCACATGCGGTTTAAATCATTTAAATTATTTTCCATGAAATGAGTGTGAGCTGAGCTGCAAGGACTTACACAGCACATGCGGTTTAAATCATTTAAATTATTTTCCGTGAAATGAGTGTGAGCTGAGCTGCAAGGACTTACACAGCACATGCGGTTTAAATCATTTAAATTATTTTCCATCAAATGAGTGTGAGCTGAGCTGCAAGGACTTACACAGCACATGCAGTTTAAATAATTTAAATTATTTTCCATCAAATGAGTGTGGGCTGAGCTGCAAGGACTTACACAGCACATGCGGTTTAAATCATTACAAGAAAATAATAAAACTTTTCCTTTTTTCAGTAGCAGCTCTCTTCTATGGGGGTGGGAGAGTCAGATCTTCCTAAGATACTTTTATGGGAGGTGCACCCTCCAAGCTACCCAATCAGAAAAAGTGAGACAGAGATGCTGTGACCACATAGTATTTTATTTTGTTTGCACTTGTTTACCAGGGTAGAGCACTGATCTCCATGGACCTTTTGCAGACTCAGCCTGGGCGTACAGTCTGGTTAGCTAAGTTGTTCACAGCCACACATTTAGGCAATGCAGGCTGAGGGAATCAAACCCTGGACCACTCTACTACTGGACCACAGGAAACAGCTCATTAACAGCTCCTTAATCCTTTGCATCAGCTGCAAGACCAAATAGCTGTTTGCCAATATTTTCAGCATAAACCAGTTTTGTTGTGATGCACTTGTTTCAAATAATGTGACATGAATTTTGCCAAATTACAGAACATATGGGATAAATATCAGTGTCCCTTGGAGAAGGCTTATCTTGCAGGCCCCAAGTCTATCACTTGATGTACACTTCACATCTGGATGATATCTGGATGACAGCAGCCTCACCACATCCTAAACTGTGTTACGTGCCCATGACACCAGTACCCCCCCCCCATCCGTGGTTCTTGTGCTGCTTTACCTCTGGGTGGGAACTGGTGCAGGTCTAAACCTAAATAAGTAGCCATTCTTAACTCACAGAAATGGAATGGTGCTAGAAAGATGACACTATGGCAACTTTCAGAACATGCTGATGCAAGTAGTGCCTCATATGGTCAGCTGTAATACATTTTTGCCGTGCATAACAAAAAATGACAATGTGCATAAATACACCACACAAAGCTAAATGTTTTAATTATAGCAAAGTTCCTGTATTCATATACATAGTTTTTTTTCTTTGTTCAGATCACATATTTTCTACTTCCATGGTGCTACACCATTTTCCCTCTGTGAGCACCTTTGTACAGCACAGGTGTGCAAACAGTAGACAAAATATGTGCAGTCTGTTTGCCTTCCAGCCAAATGTTCCAAGAAGAGAAAACAGCTGAAAAGCTAACACAAACCATATCAAAATATATAATACCTTCAGTTCCCTTACCCAGACATAGAAAAAAAATGTTAAACAAATACAGAATGGAAAAATATGGTGTCATACAACTTCTGATAACTGTTAGAACAAACACATGAGATGTGCTTTTAAGGTATATCAATGCAAAACAAAAAGCAATGTTTTAATAAAGTTGGATACGTACGACAAGATAAGGCTCACATAGCCTAGTACCAACCTATGAAGCTATCGGCCCTAGGGCCTATACAAGCCTAGCCATAACAATTCCCTGGATATTTCTTCCCACAATATTTACTTCCCTGAATTCATACAGATATTAGATGGCACAAACTGAAAAAAGGCACTAAGCAAAACTAATGCTGCTGAGAAATTTGTAAATGACCCACTGCCACTGTTACTTCACAATACACACCACAACAAATAATGCATGTCACTTTATACTGTTTAGCAGAGTATTACAACTTTAGGAGCAATTAATTAATTAATTAATTTATTTATTTTACATTTGTTGACCGGGATAGTCCGACTGGATATATGTCCATTTTCAGTGGAGGCCCGGGTAGAAAAGCTCCAGATAAACACAGACAGAACATAACAGATATGAGTCAAACTGTTTACAAAGCCCTCTTGTAGGTACTCACAATATACATAGTGTGTAACAGTATACTAAAACAACAGGTTGCAGCAAGCTATTATGAGCAAGAGATGCATACAATATTAATTTAAATAAGGCATTGAATAAGTAGTGATTAATCTGGGTTAGTACAGAGACAAAGCCAGTGTTCTTTAAAATACTGTTTGAGGCCTTTTTTGAAGAGACTTAAAGAAGGTTCGAGGGTAAGGTTAGATGTAAGTGAATTCCAAGTTTTACCAACAACGTTGGAAAACAGGGAGTCACCGGCTGAGTTAATGGCTTTGTGGGTTTGGACCAACAGTTTATTGGATGATCGTAGTTGCTGTGAATGACTGTACGGCTTTATGATATTTTTGAGTGCTGGAGTATTTACAGGGTGGTACAGAATTTTGTGTGCTGCTATAAGCTGATTGAACAGAAGTAGACTGGGCAGATCTACCCACCCAAGAAGACTCAGGTTTTGACAGTGATGTGTCCTGTATGTTGAGCCGATGGCAAATCTGGCAATATGGTTGTAACAGTGAGAGCTTACTACATTCAGTTTTGCTCAGATTGGAGAGTCTGGGGGAGGCATATAGATGGGTAGAGAGTAGGTGTGAGCGGGCGATTGCAGTCCTAGCTAATGGACTTAGAAAAGGTTTGCTTCTATATAATGACCCAAGCTTCTCATTAATGGTTTTTATAGTTTTATTGATATGCAGATCAAATTTGAGATTCTTGTCCACTATTACTCCTAAAAGCTTAGTATGGTCATCTGGAGAGATAGAGGTACCGTTGCTGGATGTTATGGGGAATTAAAATGGGGCGGATCTACTGGTGGGGCTGAAGAGGAGCAGTTTAGGTTTGTTGGGATTTAACAACAAACTGATTAGAGAGCCAATTTTCAACTGTATTAAATGTGTTTTGTGTTAAGGTTTGCAGGTCTAAAAGGGAGGAGGCCATACAGATCAGGGTAGAATCATCTGCATATTGAATGCAGGTTGCATCAGGGATGGCAGTATGAAGATTGTTGATGAAAATAAAAAAGAGTAGAGGACCTAGAATAGAGCCCTGAGGAACACAAGGGTGAGAGGTAGCAGGGTGGACAGTTTGCCCTGCCATAATACAGCCTGTTGTCTGTCATTCAGATAGGATAGGAACCACTGAATAGCATGGTTATCTACGGAGATGGATTTTAGGCAATGGATGAGGAATTTGTGGTTGACCAATTGATGAAAGCAGAGGGTGCATAGTGGTTGGCGGACTTCATGCATTAGCACAGCATTCTCTTACTGTGACATTCACGCATTTCTTCAGTGCTGTATAGGGCTGCAGGTAAGGGGGCAAGTTCTCCTTCTTTAACCTAATCCCCCCTTTGCAGAGGAGTTCTGCAGACTGAGCTGCATATTGACAGGTTACACCAACTTAAGCAGTGTGTGTGTGACATTACGGTAACCCCAAAATTCTGCAGCACATTTATAAATCACTCTAGTTTGCCTCATGTAGGTTTGATGGTGTAACAGATCCAATATAAACAGCAGGGGTATGAGGATGCAGCCCCACCTCCACATCATAGGTTGCACTTGCTCCCCTGCAGAAATGATTTTTCAGTGTGACGTTTTACAGATGAGTGCTACTTGCTTTTGAAGGTTTCACTCATTTGTGCAAGCATACATGGCCGATTTGATAACTTAAATTTACTTCTCAAAAAAGGTACATTTCAGCAGCCAAACATATGACCGCTTGCACATTCATGTACTTATATTTGCCCACTTTACGTTACTGCTGATCCCTTGTTTTTGAATGTTAATATATGTAATACCTCACCCACACACATTTTCTTAATCCATTTTTATTTTGGTGTGTGTGTTTAGCAGTGTCTAGTATTTTTGTTAAATAAGGGCAGACTAGCTCAAAGATAAATCATTTATTTTTATTTTTCTGATTGGACTAGCTCACATAAGGATACCAGGAAGTAGCTTTGTTTCTCTTAGTTAATTTACAGTTTCAGATTTTTTTCTGGCACAGCAGTACTTGCTCTTTCACTCTCTGTCTTTAAACCAGTTTAAATCAGGCGCCTTGCTACCTGGGCACTCTGTTGCAGTGCTACTATATCAGATACCAAAATAACTTTGTATTTCTTTTTTTTAATTTAAAATTGTAAAACCATGACTTTAAAATTAAAAAAAGAACAAAAACTTACTAACTCTTTAACTAACTTACAGTTAAAGATGTTCTTAGAAAAGTGAATATGCCAACACACTAATTGCTCTAAGCTGACCCTAAAATGACCCAAAGTAGATACTGAACAGTGTTCATTGGTAGGCTATCTCCCTTTAAGCTTAACAGATTATCACTAACTGGCCCGTCTCCTGTTACTGATGACCTCTGACTGGTTTCAGGAGAATCACACAGACGAGTGGACAGTTTGAGACTAGGCCACATTTTTTTCTTTCAACCATGACTTATTATCAGAAATGCCAGCAGGACACAGGGCAACAGCTGGCTGGCAGTACTGGCAGCATACACTTCCACACAAAGACACATTAATCAAACAGTTACTTTGGTTAATTCTAACTCCAGCAAGCAGTATGGGGAATGAAGCTCTTACTGATAAGAGACCAGATATTTCAATGGTCACACGGTTTTAGATATCAAAACAGTTGTAATTCACATTCACAGCAACAAAGAGCTCTTTTTTAATTAAGTCACACAGACAGATTCAGACAATCAAAACAGGAGTGGGGGAGATTGCCTTAAAAGACCACAGGAGACATATGACATCACAGGCTGCCTTCTCTGGGAAAACAAAACACTGACGCTGTGTGAAAGAAACACACGTCCCTTTTAACTGCTGCAACCAATACAACACTGAACTACATTCTAATACAGTCAGACTGCAGACACTGCTGCATCAAGGTCTGCTTTCAGTGCATGGCAGATCAGATAGTAACAACCATACAGTGCTGTAGACTGATAAATAAGATCTTCATAGCACATACTAGTACATAGAATAGTTGTGTAAAATCTTATCATAACCATAGATGTCCTCCTCTTCTATATGTTGAAGTATTCATAACATGAGGGGGTCTGCCTCAGACTGCCCCAAACATCTGGCCAGTTTATAAAAGTCTAAAGCTTCTGTAAGGTACGTGCAATGTCACACTCAGGATCCCATCCAACATCGGCCATAAAGTGATGCCAGGTATACAGCAGCCATCGGCACATACCATCCTCAGAACTGAATGCCCCAGGAAGAACACCAGCCTGAGATAAACTGAGAAATTACACATTCAGAAAACAAGCAAGCATCAGCGGGAAGGTGGGAGGGATAGAATACTGCAACATACAGAAGAGAAGGACATAGTACAGTTGTGTACACTTACCACAAATGTAGATGTTCAAGTGTGTTCACTGTTGCAGTTATCACATTTGGGTTATCCCTGCCAGGGTAGCCCTTAGCCGGCCTGAATACCAGAGACTTAGTACTTCCACTCACGACCTGACATCAGTCCTCAAGTGACAGCAACCGATGCAGACATACTAAGTCTCTGCTATTCAGGACGGCCGAGGGCTACCTGGCAGGGATAACCCAAATGCGATGACTGCAACAGTGAAACACGAAGAACATCTATGGTTATAGTAAGATGTTACACAACTATTCTATGTCCTTCTATTAATACATTGCAGTATTCATAACATGAGGGAGAATACCAAAGCACATGCTGAAGAAAGAGTGGTAGGAGGGGCAGTAGCATTCTGTACAAACCCCTGAAGGATAGCCCTAGCAAAACCATCTCTAGACCTAGATATACTATCCAACTTGTAATGTTTTGTGAATGGATGGACAGAAGACCAAATGGCTGCTTCTAAGATTCAAGAAGTATCCAGACCCTTGAAAGAAGCACCTGAAGAGAGAGCTCTAGTGGAATGAGCCTTAACTGGAGAAGGGAGGGTTTATCTATGAGACACATAACAAAAGGAAATTGCCTTACAGATCCTGGATGAGCTTGCAAACAACAGTAGCACAAAAAAAAGTAAGTGAAAAAAAAAAACAGGGCACTTAACTGAATCATAATCTGCAACTTCGATGACAAGTGAACGAACACAGAAGACATTCAGACTGGCTGCAGAAAAGTTCTGAGGATGATACGTGCCGATGTCTGCTATATACCAGATATCACTTTATGGCTGATGTTGGATGGGATCCTATGTGCGACCTCGCACATACCTTACAGTACATTTAGACTTTTGTATATTGGCCACATGTTTGGGGCAGCCTGCAGTGTGAAAAACAACATATTTTATCTCTGTGCATGCAACAAATGCCCAGTATTATACTGTAGCACCCCAGAGTATTCTACATCGCTGACAACAGCATGGAGGCGGAAAGCCAAATGGCAGCACATTGAAGGCTGTTTCAGTAGGAATACACTGTATCTGCAGTACATGATTGGAACAAACATTTCTCATTATACAGCAACATCAAAACGTAGAACAGTTTGAAGGAGGCACAAATCCAAGATCCACACAAGGGATGAGTTAACGCGGTGTCGTCGGCCTGGAGCGGTTGAATTACCGCTTCCGAAGGGACCGAAGCACTCGCGGAGGGCTTAGGCGTAATATCGGTGGAAGTCGCGGGCCGAGGATGTCGGTCCCGGTCCTTTTGTTTTTTGGTAGTTTGTGCTGTCAGTTGTTCCGACGGCATGTTGTAAGCGTAGGATTCGCCAAAAAAGTCTTCGGCAAACTCTGCCCGGCACCTGAGAGTGCGCTTATTAAAGCAAGCACAGGCAGCACAAGCCGAGACGTCGTGGTCTGGGCCCAGGCAAGGGAGGCAGTAAGAATGGAAGTCCTTATGAGGTATTTGTTTACCACAAGACAAACAATTATTAACTTTCTCAATTTGTTCTGACATCGGCTGAGGCAAGAAAAAATGTTCCCCAACGGGGTACTTAGCTTTTAGATGACTTCGGTAACTGAAAACACATGAGCTGACCGACCGGCACTTGCGAACTGCTTCTGCTTCGGGCACCGCATGGCAAGAAAGACTGAAGAAGATGGCGTCGGCTGATGCCTTTATACTCCAGCCGCTCTGACGTCGGGGAGGAAGCGACATCGGCCGACGCCGGACCCAGACTTTGGAATCTGGCCGACCGAAGGGCTGCCTGAGGCAGGACAACCCATATGTCAGGACTGCAGTTGCATTCTTGAAGGATATCAACATATTTTATCTCTGTGCATGCAACAAATGCCCAGTATTATACTGTAGCACCCCAAAGTATTCTAGATCGCTGACAACAGCATGGAGGCGGAAAGCCAAATGGCAGCACATTGAAGGCTGTTTCAGTAGGAATACACTGTATCTGCAGTACATGATTGGAACAAACATTTCTCATTATACAGCAACATCAAAACGTAGAACAGTTTGAAGGAGGCACAAATCCAAGATCCACACAAAAATACTTTAATAAACCGACTCTTCAGTCCAACAAACGCGAACAGTTAGTAAAATGACTGTGCAGTCCACTAATGCAATTACAGCAACACTGCGTTTTCATTTAAACAACTTCTTCAGATGGAGACAAATGCATACCTACACAAAACACTCCATTTATATACTCATTAAAATAATTAAACAATTAATTAATCAATAAAAAGGGTGCGTTAGAAGCATCTGCATTTAAAGAGCTAATGCTCATAATACAATCAAATATAATATGTAGTATAATATACTACCTTAATTTTAAAAATATAACATAATTTTAAAATACATAATTTTGAAGTACATTTAAAATACATTTAAAATACATTTAAAGTAAAACAGTAAGAACAATTTTCATAAAAAGAAAAGGAAAGATAAAAAAATTATAGCTTAGCTGATCTCAGCTTAAGCACAGGCACTAAAGAGATGGCATACAGCAACATCCATAACATACTGTGATTACCCCGATAAAACCACTAAGGCCAAATTGCAGCCTATTAGGCTGCTTACTGTGCAGAAGCAATCGATTTGCTTTGTACCAGTAGACAGACGACATTGTGTAACAACCACATAGTGCTGTGCATTACCTGAACAGCATAATGGTAGACAGAAACAGAAAAGATGTTTTTGCTTTTCACTGGGGAAATACATTTGTGTGCAGCGAGTCAAAGGCTTCCTTGCTCTTATAGACAATTACCTACAGTGTAACATTAGAGGCATTCGTGGTCAGAAAGTGGTTATTCTTCAGAAACAGTATTTATGTGTGTGTAGTTATCCTTAAAAAATGAGCAGGTATTTTGCACAACTTTTAATATTGTTTAAATGCAACATAAATATATGCGTGTGTCTACCTATATTGGCTTACATCTACACACACACACACACACACACACACACACACACACACACACACACACACACACACACACACACACACACACACACACACACCACATCCTAACTTGTAGTACAGGATCAGTAACCAGCACCTCACCTAATAGCATGTTTTTGGGACAGAGGGAAGAAACAGACAGCTGGTGTCCCAGAGAGGAATCAAACGCAGGAACCAAGAGCTGTGAGAAGGCATGCAGTTAACTGTTGCATGCCGGTCCTGCTTAACTGCATTCATTTTGCAATAAATTAATCCTGATGTTCCTTTTCCTGAGGAAAAATATCATAAACTGAGCTACTGTAACAACATCAGAAATACAGTTGGTTCCTACATATGATATTTCCAAGCATATGAAGTACTCATACATGAAGGGAAAAAGAAAAGAACGTGTTAACTGAAAACTGCTAACTGGTGAACATAAATGTAAAACAACTGTTCAGTTAAATCTGCACTTAAAAGCTAATTCATAACAGAATATCAAAATGTTGCTTCAAATTGTTTTCTGTAAAATCTCAAACTGCTTCAAATATGCAGACAGCCTTGCTTTTGTAGGAACCACCAAACAGGCCTGAGTATTAAAGTAAGTCAGGCTACAAAGATGAATTATATGCCAGTAGCCTGAGTTGGCAAAGCATCAACATCTTCCCTTCTCTGTCGGCTGTTCCCGTTAGGGCTTGCCACAGCAAATCATCTGTTTGCATTTCTTCCTGTCCTCTGCATCTTGCTCTGTCACACCAACCTCCTGCATGTCCTCTCTAACCACATCCATAAACCTTATCTCAGGCCTTCCTCTTTTCCTCTTACCTGGCAGCTCCATCCTTAGCATCCTTTTCCCAATATACCCAGCATCCATCCTCAGCACATGTCCAAACCAATGCAATCTCGCCTCTCTGGCTTTGTCTCCAAACCGTCCAACCTGAGCTGACCCTCTAATATACTGATTTCTAATCCTGTCCATCCTTGTCACAACCAGAGCAAATCTTAACATCTTTAACTCTGCCAGCATCAACATCAGAAACAAAAATTCTAATTTTTTCCATAAAAGTAACCATTTCTGTCACTGGAAAGATATCTGCCATCACTCAGGAAAAAAGAAAACAAAATACGAAACTGTATTGACTTGTCAAAATAACCCACATGATTTCAGCAAGAAGTGTATGTTAGGTCTTAAGAGTAGGCATTCTTAGATGCAGTATGTACCATAGTGCCCAACTATAACGCTCTGAAAATGTTGCTAAGGATGAATGGTTGATCAAGAAATTACCTACTTTTACATAGGTACTGAATGTTGGCAAGGCTGTATTAACTTAAGTTCTATTACAGACTGCTATAAGACTTTTGTTTAGGGTAAGAGTGCAATACAAAACAAATGCATTTGTACAGAATCGGTGCTAAACAGAAGTTAAAATCATTCACTTCTGCTGAAAACCATCTTTACTCTTGTCACTATAACGTTCTCACCATTAAAACTCCCTGACCTAACTCTTGCATTATGGAACAGCAAACTGCAGCACTTAGAACTGTGGAATGGTACTCCTGGGTACATTAAGTACCCACCTGTCAAGGTGTAACACCTGTCAAAGTGTAACACCTGTCAAAGTGTAACTTCATATACCCTGAAAGTTTTACTAAGAGATGATTGTGGTATTACTTCCTATACACAAGTACTGAACACTTTTACAGGCTCTTCACAGTCACAGATTGTCAAGGTACTCTCGTCTCAGTTTTCATTAAGGATGGGTTTATGACATCTGTGCATGGTGAGGAATGTAATAATGCAACAATGCAGTACATGTCCAGAACACATCTGCACATGCTCTTCTACAAAATACCTTTTCTGTTTTGAGAATTATCTTGGCTACCCACCACAAACAGACTCATAGTAAAGGACAAATAACATGAAGCATATTACTTGAAGATAAAGATGGGTGCATCTTTAGACTTATAATCACCAATTCAGTGCATTTTGCAGTAGAGCGTCATCACATTTTTTAAAAAAAATGTTGCTATAAAACTTGAAACTGCTTCAGAGAGATGGTCATACTGGCAGATACCACAAAAAGACCACATGGCTCAGGCTGCAGCATCATTTGAGAGTCGACATTCATCTCAAGGCAAACATATACTTCTGTGTGTTTTTGATGTCAAACTGTAACCGTCAGAATAATGTTTTTAGACTTTGGAACTAACAAATAGATAATTTTGTATTTCTTAGAAAAAAAAGTGATACAATGTGCCGTTTAAAATATAATACAGATTGACTTATGAGAAGCAGATCCTACTGTCATTCTGAACCTTATGAATGTGAATCCTAGAACTGAGAAAAAAAATGAAAATTATGCAGAATAGTGAACATCAAACATCGCTGTACCCCCTTCAAAGTTGCATTTTTTTTGCAAGGATGAACACTCTCCTGCACCATCCCACAACCCTGTGAACTTATAAATGCCAATTCTGAGAGTGCCATGCCTCAGGGAAAAGGAAATACTCTGAGAAAGGGCACTCAGACTTGAAATATACCAAGTCTGCATTTTCACTTATTTAGCTTCACCATTATAGGGTTCGCAGCTATATTTAAAGTCTCAGAATGTTCAATGGTTTACCACGACAAAATGTCATCTTCCTGCCTTTGGGGGGTAGCTCATGCAGAGTTCTGTACGACTGAGTACACAGGTATCCTAAACTGGAAATTTTATTAGAAAATCTGAAAGCAGTACTGAGATAGTGGCATCTGTAGATTACCTTCAGCATATCAGGGACACAAATATTATGTCAAAACTTCACAAAACTGTCTGCAACACTCTGCTAGCACAAATACCACACCCTTTTACTTGAATATGCTGACTCCATGGTCATACAGCTGTTGTAAAAAGACAAAGGAGAAAAAATAAAAACTGTTCCTGCTTCTCATTTGTAGCAATTGTCTGCACATTACAACATATTACAAAGTACATCTGCAAGTCAAGAAAACAAAAATCTAACACAACCTCCTTTCTATACAACTCAAACCTGCCCAACACCTTACATAACTCAAACAAAGGTTGGGAAGGTGGCCTAATGGTTAAGATGTTTGCCCTCCAAACACAAGGTGCAGGGTTTGAGTCTCACAAGGGATAATTGGCTAGACTTAAAATGGCTCACAAGAGTAGTTAGCTTAGTATGAACCTATGAACATAATTACAAAGGAAAAATCTTAAGAAAAGCACTTAAATTTGACATAAGTGGAATGCAAAGTTAATGCTCCAATAACACTATCATTAACAACACATCTAGTGCTTAGACATACTCCTAAATTTATGGGCAGGGTGAATTAAGGCCAAAATGGCCATAAAAATTTACAAAGCATTCAACTCAAATTTTAAAGCTATCGAAAACATAACTGTATTTAGGTTTCTCTGACTTCTAATTTAAAAAACTATTTTGGTAAAAAGTAAAAATGTTCATTGGTTTTAAATGTCATGGTAAAACATAACATTTTTCTTGAAGATACAGAGGATCACAGTCTAAGGATATCACTGATTGAGTGACTGCGTTTGTTGACAGGTAGGTTTTGGTTACACTCTTTTCAGCCACTACCCAGGTGCTGAAGCACAGCAAATTACAAAGTTGGTATGACTTACATAGAAAAACAAAACACAGCACTTACATAACTAGTTGCAGTCTACAACATGCAAACGACAAAGTTCAACATTAGTTTTTTTTTTTTTTTTTTTTTGCTTTTTGTGGACAAGAAGAAAAATCAGCTTTGTAGATGACGACAGCTCCCCAAGGGCTTCATGGGGCATGCTTAGAAGCTGGGTGACAGGTGATTACAGTTATGTACTGCAATTTTCTGACCTTTAGAGTAGTTACATTCTTGATATTTTGACTGTTTTCAGATATAGCATCAGGATTAACTGTTGGGGAATTCTGTACTGCATTTTACTGTTGCCTTTTTAAACATGTTTATGCATTCTGGTCATACCTCTCAGTCATACCGAATCTCTCGGTTTTTACCGGTTTTGAGGTCCAAATAATGGGGTGCCACGATTCCTGATTGGCGCCCCTTAATTTCTGAATTTCCCGGCTTTTTTGGTAATTTTTAAAAACATTTTTCCGTCTTTTTTCGCGACATCATCATGCATAGGTGTGCGTGGTGATGTCAGATTCGTGAGCAGCCTGCCAGCCTGTCAGAATTCATCTCGTGTCTCTTATGTTGCCTGCTGCAACAGTTGGATAGGACAGGCATTACAGAATAAAACAGAGAGGAGTGGGAGCAGGACAGACAAGTCAGCCAGTTAGAAGAACTTAGAACTTAGAAGCCAGACTGAGCAAGAAGACATGAGACCACGAGTGTGTGTGTGTGTGTTTTTTAATTTAAAATAAATGTTGTTGCTGCATACTTGCATTGTTGGTTGGACTTGGCAGTTGGCACTTGCAAATTGCAAGTTTAGTTTAGAAGCAGGAGCAGGACTCGGGAGTCAGGACTCGCGACTGACAGATCGGTCTTCATCTCATCATGAAAAGAGGTATTTCTTCTGTTGCTGCTTCTTCCCCGGCTCCTCCTGCACCTCCAGCAGGTAAGAAAATAATTTATAAAGGCTAAAGCTGAAAGATGAGAAAGAAAACGAAATGTTTGTTTTGAGTCATGGTCGACTCATACTAGTTGTACTATATGAAAAAATAATCTTTTTTTTTTTCTCGTTCTTTGCAAGATTCATAAACGTTGTTGTGTTTGTCAATCATCTTTTTTTTTCCATTTTGTGCCTCTGCTCTGCCTTTGTGCATTAAATTGACATCCATGTAAATGATTTAACACTAAGAATAACATGCCACTCAAGAAATCACAGCAATGTATGTTTCATTCCTGCTCTGATATGTACGAGTATTAGACCGAGTTGAAGAGGGGGAAGGCATGCCCGAAGGCAGGTAAAGGCTAGGACTGTGATAGTGAGGGTCGGAACTTTGAATGTTGGCAGTATGACTGGTATAGGGAGAGAGCTAGCTGATATGATGGACAGAAGGAAGGTTGGTATATTGTGTGTGCAAGAGACCAGATGGAAGGGGAGCAAGGCTAGGTGTATCGGAGGTGGTTTCAAATTGTTTTATCATGGTGTGGATGGGAGGAGAAATGGGGTAGGCATTATCCTGAAGGAACAGTATGCTAAGAGTGTTTTGGAGGTGAAAAGAGTGTTGGATAGGGTGATGTTTATGAAGCTGGAAATTGATGGTGTAATGATGAATGTTGTTAGTGCATATGCTCCACAAGTTGGGTGTGCGATGGATGAGAAAGAAAAATTTTGGAGTGAGTTGGATGAAGTGGTGATGACTGTACCCAAGGGTGAGAGACTGGTGATTGGAGCAGATTTCAATGGGCATGTTGGTGAAGGGAACAAAGGGGATGAGGAAGTGATGGGCAGGTATGGTGTTAAGCAAAGGAATGCAGAAGGTCAGATGGTAGTGGATTTTGCGAAAAGGATGGACATGGCTGTGATAAATACGTATTTTAACAAGAGGGAGGAGCATAGGGTGACATACAAGAGTGGAGGAAGATGCATACAGGTGGATTATATCTTCTGTAGAAGGGCCAGTCTGAAGGAGATCGGAGACTGTAAAGTGGTGGCAGGGGAAAGTGTAGTTAGGCAGCATAGGATGGTGGTTTGTAGGATGACATTGGTGATCAAGAAGAGGAGAAGGAGTGTGAGGGCAGCACCAAGGATCAAATGGTGGAAATTGAAAAAGGGTAATTGTGAGGTGATGTTCAGGGAAGAGTTAAGACAGGCACTGGGTGGCAGTGAAGAGTTACTGAACAGCTGGGTAACTACAGCAGAGCTAGTAAGGGAGATGGCTAGAAAGGTGCTTGGTGTGACATCTGGAAAGAGGAAGGAGGACAAGGAGACCTGGTGGTGGAATGAAGAAGTACAGGAGAGTATACAGAGAAAGTTAGGTTGGCGTAGAAGAAGTGGGATTGTCAAAGAGATGAAGAACGTAGACAAGAATATAAGGAGATGAGGTGCATGGCAAAGTGAAAGGTGGCAAAGCCTAAGGATAAGGCGTATGAAGAGTTGTATGAAAGGTTGGACACTAAGGAGGGAGAAAAGGACCTGTACCGATTGGCTAGACAGAGGGACCGAGCTAGTAAAGATGTGCAGCAGGTAAAGGTGATAAAGGATAATGAGGGAAACGTACTCACAAGTGAGGAGAGTGTGTTGAGCAGATGGAAAGAGTACTTTGAGGGGTTGATGAATGAAGAGAATGAGAGGGAGAGAAGGTTGAATGATGTGTGGATAGTGAATTATAAAGTGCAGTGGATTAGCAAGGAGGAAGTAAGGATAGCTATGAAGAGGATGAAGAACGAAAAGGCAGTTGGTCCAGATGACATACCTGTGGAAGCATGGAGGTGTTTAGGTGAAATGGCAGTGGAGTTTTTAATTAGACTTTTAATGAAATCTTGGAATGTGAGAGGATGCCTGAGGAATGGAGAAAAAGTGTTTTGGTACCGATTTTTAAGAATAAGGGTGAGGTGCAGAGCTGTAGTAACTACAGAGGGATTAAACTGATCAGTCACAGCATGAAGTTATGGGAAAGAGTAGTGGAAGCTAGGTTAAGAAGGGATGTGATGATTAGTGATCAGCAGTATGGTTTCATGCCAGGAAAGAGCACTACAGATGCGATCTTTTCTCTGAGAGTGTCAGAAGACGTTGCATTGTGTCTTTGTGGATTTAGAGAAAGCATATGACAGGGTGCCTAGAGAGGAGTTGTGGTATTGTATGAGGAAGTCGGGAGTGTCAGAGAAGTATGTAAGAGTGGTACAGGATATGTACGAGGGTAGTGTGACAGTGGTGAGGTCTGCGGTGGGAGTGATGGATGCATTTAAGGTGGAGGTGGGATTACATCAAGGATCAGCTCTGAGTCCTTTCTTATTTGCAATGGTGATGGACAGGTTGACAGACGAGATCAGACAGGAGTCCCTGTGGACTATGATGTTCGCAGATGACATTGTGATCTGTAGTGAGAGTAGGGAACAGGTGGAGGAGACCCTGGAGAGGTGGAGATATGCTCTAGAGAGAAGAGGAATGAAGGTCAGCAGGACTAAGACAGAATATATGTGTGTGAATGAGAGGGAGGATAGAGGAATGGTGAGGATGCAAGGAGTAGAGGTGGCGAAGGTGGATGAGTTTAAATACTTGGGATCAGCAGTTCAGAGTAATGGTGAGTGTGGAAGAGAGGTGAAGAAGAGAGTACAGGCAGGATGGAGTGGGTGGAGAAGAGTGTCAGGAGTGGCAGGATGGAGTGGGTGGAGAAGAGTGTCAGGAGTGATTTGTGACAGACGAGTACCTGTAAGAGTGAAAGGGAAGGTCTACAAGAGGGTAGTGAGACCAGCTATGTTATATGGGTTGGAGACAGTGGCATTGACAAAAAGACAGGAGTTTGAGCTGGATGTGGCAGAGTTGAAGATGTTAAGATTTGCACTGGGTGTGACGAGGATGGACAGGATTAGGAATAAGTATATTAGAGGGTCAGCCCAGGTTGGAAGGTTTGGAGACAAAGCCAGAGAGGCAAGATTACGTTGGTTTGGACATGTGCTGAGGAGGGATGCAGAGTATATTGGGAAAAAGATGCTAAGGATGACGCTGCCAGGTAACAGGAAAAGAGGGAGGCCTAAGATAAGGTTTATGGATGTGGTGAGAGAGGACATGCAGGTGGTTGGTGTGACAGAGCAAGATGCAGAGGACAGGAAGAAATGGAAACAGGTGATCTGCTGTGGTGACCCCTAACGGGAGCAGCTGAAAGAAGAAGAAGAAGGGTATCTGAATCTGATCCAGTATGAATTCAGTTCTAAAATAATGCTGGTATTGGTAGCCTTTCCTCTTGCAGACAATTATGCAAAACGCATTGTCTAGGTGAGAACAGCCCTACATTGGACCGAAAAGTTATATACGTGTCGTCCAGACAACGAAGAAACCTGGGAAAGGGAATTTAGAAAAGGATGACACCGAGTCACATATTTTTCAGGCAGTTGTTGAGAAAGGACATCAGATATTCTCCACACAGTTCTTAAAAATAAAGTCTGTTTCTGAAAGTTACATTTTGGTTTGCAAACAAGTTACAATTACAGCTTTCAAGCTTTTAGTGAAAAAGGGAGGCACGAAGTTAAACATAATTTAAATTAAAGGCCCCAAATCACAGAAACTGTTAAAAATTGTTACTAATCTCTGAAACATGCACGGAATAAGAAGCATTAAATCTCTATTTTATGATGAATAAGAAGGTGCAGGGCTGTGCAGTTACTGCTTTATAACAGAGAGCAGATTTTTTATTGAGAAAGGAAATTCTAAGGGACATCTGAGATGTATGGAGTAAAGATGCAATACATATAATTGTGAGAACATCCTCACATGACTGGAAGGAGGATCCAGTTTTAAAGACAAAGGCGCAAAGCATGTTTGTGCCCCCTGTTTTTCTATGCTACATGGCAGTAGAGTTAGGCTGACAGCAAATACACATGGGAGAATGTAGAGGCGCACTGAATGCATGCAAAAAGATAGGCATAGTTACAGTAAATCTATATGTAGCAGTAATGTGCTTTGTGAGTGTACTGTAAATTAGTTCATTTATGTTACTTATTTATACTTTTTTGACTGTATTAATCCCAATATGGCAGTGGACTCGTCAGCGGAGAACCAAGTGGTATTCGTACTGAGTAGGGGAAATTTGGCCGAAGCACTGGAAAATTTCCCCTACTCTTTTTAATTAGAATAGTGGGATCTTTTACATCCAACTGAGCTGCCGCCAACTTAGGTAGATGTGGGCCTCAGGAGTACAGCACCCCCCTTATGCTGCACTGCAGTTTCAGTTTTGGAAAAAAATGAATCCAACTGCCTGGTGTGGGAATAGAATCCCCACCTTTCTGTGACAAGGTTGCAAGTGTTACCTGTTGAGCTACTGGCTCTAACAAAATTGAGTAACAGACTTAGTTGTATATTAAAATCATAAAACTCTGTGTAACTGATTATACAGTTTCCCCATCAGTCCCATAATGGACAGGACCAGGATGATGAAGGGAAGGAGCCTGCTTACAGCAGTAATCCCGTTATTCAAACATCTGCTGAGGTTCTACTCTGAGCTGTGACTTTTTGTATTAGTTCAGTACTTAGTAAGTTAACAGGTAAAAATTTAATTTGTATTTATTTCAGTTTTATTTTACATATGTTTAGAATTCAGACCTTATTTAACTATTTATTTAATTTTTACACCAGTCTGTAGTACTTGTTAGAATTTGTTTGTTTTATACGTGTGTGCTAGTACGTAGACTAGTTAGTACAATACAGTAAAGTTTATTTTTATATAAGAGAATTTTAGTTTCATTTTATACAAGTTCAAAGTTTTGTGTTAATAATATAAATAATTTGTTGTTCTTCTGGTTTATATTTTATGTTATTAATGATGAAGGCTGAAGTGCAGCCGCACCCACATTTTAGTTTCGCACAAGTTCAAATATTAATATAAACAAAACACTATTGTTGTTGTTCTTATTTTGTTTCATGATCATATTTTGGTTGTCTGTTCTTCAGTTTGCGTTTAAAAGTTGGTATCCCACAATTCCATAGGAATGGGCGGGGCTACATAATTATGTATGCAAATGCTATGCTAATCAGTGTACAGACTTGTACCTAATTTTCATGGGCCTTTGTCCAGATTTGTGATGTTTCCAGGTTGAGAGGTATGATTCTGGTGCAGTTTGGGTGGTGGTGGTTCTGTCCTTGGATGCACACGATATCCTAGAGTTCTATTCAGTAGACATTGTTGGATGGTCAAGAATATGCAAACTGCATGTTAATTAGATGTTTTTCATTTTCACCGGGCTACTTATTCAAGATACTCTCAAATTACCACAGAAAATATAAACATTAACACTATACTTTGTTAAGAAAATATACAGAAACCAAACATTTTTTTCCTAAGATGATCTACAGCAGAGATACAGGCAACACTTACTTGTGTGGGTTTGCCCTTTACACTTGCCAGCACAGCCTATCTGTCAACAGCAGTTATCTGTATGGACAGACATGTGAAGCATCAGCAGTTATAATGTATAAATACTCCCATGACACCCTCTTCATTTCCCTCATGGGGTCTTGGCACATGGCTACCTTGATCATATAGGGAGATATGTTATAACTCCTCTTCTATTGCCAGCCTTACAGCACAAAATTTCTTAAGGCATGTGCTTACTGAAAACAAATTCCTCTTCAACCCAAGAGACTGTATATGGGAGAGGTGTAAATACTTAACTAAACTGGAGACTCCCCTCTCACAGGCACTTACACACTGTCCCTCCCAGTCCTATACAACATTCCCAGACTTTCAACACAAAAATGTCATATTCTGATGTTGTTAAAAAATCTTTACCCCAAGCACCTTCAAACTCTTAGATCTAGACATCATCTAGTGTCCCCCAAACCTGTCTGCTGTACACAACCCCTCATCATCAGATCAAGATCAGCATGCAGAAACACTCCAACACAAATACAGAAAGGGATTACTCATCTGGCAAGCCTTTAATGTAGTACAGCTGGCAATGTCCTGGTCATAACGGAATCCATTTTCAGACATACAGGTGTACCACTTACCAGGTAAGAGAAAGTAAGATAATGGCAAGCTACATCTCAGGTGCCAGAATCCACATTGGCACCAGGACCCTCAAGTCCTTTCATCCTAGGTACACCTATGACCTGATCATTGTTTACTTTGGAGTAAATGGCTTAAAACACTCACCCTTGGATCATATGAAGAGAGACATGATGGAGCTCTCTGAATATATACTAGGAGTTGTAAAATTAACCTTGAGCAGTTTCTTACCATTTTATTTATTTAAACTTTGTTGACAGAGCCACTGCCCTTTTTCTGGGGAGACCTGAGATGGTATTCACACAGATTACGGGTCATTTGGGCAGGGCACCAGAGAATTTTGCCTACTCATTTCACTAGGGGTTCTAGACAGTGTTTCCAGGCAGTAAATGGAAAAACATGGTGACTTGAGTTTGCAAAGTGTTTCGCTGACAGCTTTAGATACTAGGAATACTACGACTTCTATTTCTTCACATACAAGATAGAGCAGACATTTTTATAAAAAAACCTGTCTTGGAGGAAGGTAGTTCACCTTCAGTGAATTTGCAGCAGCTTATTAATGAAGCAAACCATCTGTGTCACAAACTATTCCTTCCACAGATGTTGTGGACCATTTGTCTGCCTTGGAGGGAGTAACGTCTTCTGATTCTAGTAGGACTGATGACTTATGGGAATGGAAGACGATTGCCTCCTTTAAGTTCAGTGAGTGATCCTGATGAAAGTAGTTGGGCTTTATTGGCTGCCCCAGTGGAAAAAAAGAGGATGAAAATCACTTTGTTGCTCAGAAAAAGGCCTTTTGTTCAGATTTCAGCTAAAACTAAGTGGATTGTTATATTCTGTGGGACTCATTGGTAAAGCCATTGGGCTTTAAGGTAACAGATGTTCATTTTTTGATTCAGTTGGGCACTGAACTGACAGAACACACACTGTCAAAATTGGTGACCCCACCTCTACAAGTAGACTCACCACCAGTGGAGCACCACATAGGTCTGTGCTGAACTCCTTACTGTTCAGCATCTATCTCTCTGAAGTACAGGCCCAAAGTAGATGGCCTTTGGCCCCTGATGATTGCAAATTGGGAGCAATCATTGACCGCCACAATAATGTTAACATATTACAAGAAGGGCTAACACAAACAAATAACTGGTGCCAAAGCTATGGCCGAAAACTAAATGCAAAAAAAATAAATAAATAATGCATTATTGTTCCCTTTGACAAAAACAGAATTCCCTATAAATTATAATATTGACAGCACCCCCAAGAGTTCCAACTCAGTGGTATGAGACTTGGGAACACAGGTTGACAGCAGTCTGATCTTTGACGACCAAGTTTCCACAGGGTAAGAAAAGCCTTCTACATAGCACACCTCATAAGCAATGGCATAACATCTAGGTCAATGTTATACCTCCATTGTACTAGACTCTCATCAGACCACTAAGAGTATAATGCACCCTTTTGCATGTATCTCACCAGACACTTACAGCAGCCGGGGAGACCTCAGAGGTTTCTCACTAAGAAAATACAGAGACTCCAAACCATGATCTATGTGGGCAAGCTGAAAGCCCTGTCAATTTACCCTGTATCGTATAGACTGCTGAGTGGTGACATTTCCTGGCCTATAGGCAGTCTCCACCACTGCATAATGGAAATGTTGCTCATCTGTAAGTCAAATAACACAAGAGTCACTCGCTCTCGGGATCTTAACCTAGCTGGTGACATTAACAGATCATGCTGTAGATATATCTCCCAGAGACCAACACTTCTCTGGAATAGACTTCCTATTCATGTAAAACAGAGCTCCTCAATGACCCTATTCAAACGCAACCTAGATAATTGGAAGGGAGTCTGCAAACTCACCCTTGCGGTGGCACCCATGTCACTCATGAACAGAAGTAGCAGGTGTATATCACAGACCCGCTCTTTTCATAAATTCATTCTGTGAACTACCCAAAAAGCACAAATGGGGATACTTGGGATTAACATGGCTAGGCTTGTAAAGATTTAAGGCTGCTAGCCTAGTAACCTCCTATGAACTCTTTTGTGAGCTGACTTTTTGAGGTTTTTGATTTGTTAAATTCTTTTTCATTGGAATTGTATGCAAAACTGCATTCTCGTCCTTAGAATGAATATGTTTTTGTTAGGACTTCTGTCATGAAGAAAAAAACGTGCAATTCCAGACAGATATTTTGACAGAATTGGAAGTAAGACAATATGTCTCTGACTCAGGTTCTACTGTATGCAGTGTTACTAAGACTTTTGATGAATATATGGGCTGGGGCATGTGAGGTGTAGGTTACTTTTATAGGAACATATTTCCTCTGTGATTAACATACAAAGTGGTAGCGGTACTTTACATATTTCTGGGTCACCACATATTTTTATTGTGGGTCTGATGCATATTTGATTTTTGGCTGTCCAAAAAAAAAAATGTTCTCAGTGCGGTCAGTTTCCTCATAATATCAAAAACTGTGTTTTAATTTGTTTCGAATGCTAAACAAAAGATCATGCTCAGTTTGATTGTCTGGTGACGGGGAGGGGGCTCTGATTCTGCTGTTGAGAATACTGAATTAACTTGTTCAGTAGAAACTGCTGGAGGTAGGAAGGATAATACATTGTTGGGGACTGCTTGTGAAGATTTACCTGTAGGACAGGTGGGAACCACGTTGGATGTTTCTTATACTGAACAAATGGAAACTCCCAGATCTAGGATATGGGGGACATTGCTCAATTTTCCAGAGGTTCCCAGCAGGGACCTGACTGGGTTAGGGGTCAGAAGGAGGTTTCTCTGATATTCCTGCTTCTTCTGAGACTCAAGATGTTATTCTCATTTGTGGAGTGTTCTTTGTGGTTTCTTAACATGGGAATAGATTCTAAGGTAATAAAAGTGAAGATGAAGATGGGGAATGCATCGCTGACATTGAAATAAGTGAAGACGAAGATGAAGACTGCATCGCTGACATTGAAATAAGTGAAGATGAAGATGAAGATGAAGAACGCATCGCTGACATTGAAATAAGTGAAGATGAAGATGGGAAACACATTGCTGACACTGAAATCAGTGAAGATGAAGATGGGGACTGCATCGCTGATACTGAAATAAGTGAAGATGAAGATGGGGAACACATCACTGACATTTTAATAATTCAAGATGAAGATGGGGAACACATCACTGACATTGAAATAAGTGAAGATGAAGATGGGGAATGTATTGCTGACATTAAAATAAGACATAATATGGCGGGAGATGTTTACTAATCAGACAAGGAGAAGGAACGGGTAAAGGGGAAGTGTCTACTAGTGGTTGGGTTAAGAAATAACAAAAGTCACAAAAAAGTAAATATTGAGTTCCGGTATTTTTTTTTAAATGTTGATGGTACTGTTAATGAAACATGGCATTTGCTGATGTCTGATCAGTGTAAATCTTTTTGAACAGATATTATCTGTCTACTGGATGTCTGATTACTGACATCAGTTCAGAGGGCTCAAGCAGTGGTCTTTTGGGGGTCAGAATATTTTTTGGAGAACGGGTTTGGAAGCTTGTTTGGGAATTGATGTATTAGCATTCTTGAAGATTACTTTCTTGGATAATACTGTCATTTGTCCTGGTCATGCAGTTTTAGTGCACTGTCATATACATAGTGAATTGTTTTGTTTAATTGTTTTATACGTTATTACTAACATGACTGATTATATTAAGTTGTTTACATCTTTGGCTATTACGAGTGTTAATTGGGGATTTTATCCGTGCTTAAAGAGCCCAAGTAGGTCACGATATTGAAGAGTGTCAATCTTGTAAAGGATTCTCAACTTCAGTTAGTAGAAGAAGGGGGACATACTTATAGAAGGAGTAAATACAAAAAATGTTCATAGCCCTTCTTTAAGTGGAAGGGGATAGCAAATTGGTGTTTTTTGTTCTGTCCAGTGGCTATATGAGCCCTATTCAAAACTAATCCTATTGTTATGAGTGTAGGAAATGTAAAATGAGAATGACAGAGACATATTCCTCTTTGCAGGTGATGATGACAAGACATATTCCTCTTTGCAGGTGACAATGACAGAGACATATTCCTCTTTGCAGGTGATATATACCTTGAGGCAGCAGTTATTCTATGGTTATGTAAACATGAAACATTTTTTATTTTTCTTGGCCTGAGTGGAGGGTAGCACATTAGGATAAATATTGGGTCCTGTATTGTTTGGGTAGAAAAAAAATGGTTGCAACATAAGAAATGTGCGTACAAGGAATGGTGTGAACAATTTGATATGGTCACTGGCAATCTTGATATGAGCTGTTCCAAATTTGATGTTTGACAAGAATAAATTTTGTACTTAAGATGCTTTACACAGACAATACTGTGCAAAACAAGCTTGTGAGGAATTATTCCTTATGTAGAGTCTAGTATTCGGAGAGATGTGGGAAGTCGCTGATGCTAACTGAGGGGTAGTCACTGACAAAGACAGTACATTACAGTCTGTACATGAGTTTTTATAAGGACTAAAAAGTCCTGTTGGTAATTTTGTTTCTTTTCCTTGTCTTAGTGATGAAGAAAGTAAACTGTTACATAAACCCTTTACAATGGAAGGACTAAATAAGGTCTTGTGTAAGGAAAAAGTACATTTTGTACCCACTGAGGATGGATTCAGTTATTAAGCAATAATCCATGCTTATATTTTACATTAGGATTTACTCATGGATGGTTTGGTTTGATAATGTGAAACCTGAGTGATTAAACAAAGCCAGCAATGGGTAAATCTGAATATACTCACAAACATGAGTCGATTCTTAAATGAAGTAATTCTGTAATGGCAATAAAGAGATTGCTTACCTTTGTTAAAATATATAGTTGTATAACGGCACGTCAGACTTCTTCCCCAGACAGGATGTACTTCACTTACATATGGAACTTACATTCCCAGTGCAGTCCAGGAGAAGAAATGGGAAAACAGAATCTCCTTTGCTTTTTATTCCTTAACAAATTAAAAAAAAAAAGTTTTTTATGAGGGACAGTGCAAAAAATATAAGGAAAATCAGCTTGATAGGTTTGTGTTTGTTTAGTTTTGCAGAATGTACCTGATTTTTCTTATACTTGCTCCATCCTTCAGCATATACCAAGACAACGTCTGGCCACTCAATGGCATTTCTGCAGCCGGATGTTATATACTGAATTTACGCTAGGCAAGCTGTTTGGACTGTCCAATTAGTGTGCTCGTTTTTACATAGTAATGAGCCTTTGTATAAATGATTTTTATAAGACTATTCTCAATCAAGAGAAACTGTGTTTTTTTTTTTTTTTTTTTTGCAGACTTTGAATATTTTTTGCCTTGGTCGATTTCTAAGTCAATTTGGAAGGAGTTAGTGAAGTTGATTTGGAAAAAGGGTAACAGAAGAAGACTTCTGGGGACCTACAGTTCTGGAAATGTTGACTATAAAATTTTGATGGGTCTGCTTCAGAACAGGGTAATGAAAGATCTCAGCAGGCTATAAACAGTGGGCATACAATGGCGCCCCTTGTAGGGATAAGATGCAAATGCTATTTGTAGTAAAGGAAACTGTTAGGAAGTTTTAAAACAAGAAATTGGAGGGCTACCTGGTAGTTTATAATGTTACGAAAGCCTTTGATTTAGTTGGGTATAAAAGTATGAGAGATATATTTAGAGGTAATGGGTTTTCTGGAAAGATTTGACAACTCCTTACAGACTGAGAATTCTTATTTATTTGCATTTGTTTTCTGGGGTACAGCACTGATCTCCATGGACGCTTTATTTATTTATTTGTTTGTTTGTTTTTTTGTTTTCAGGGGTGCAGCACTGATCTTCATGGATGTTTTATTTATTTGTTTTCAGGGGTGCAGCACTGATCTCCATGTACCTTTTATTTATTTGTTTTCTGGGGTACAGCACTGATCTCTGTGGACCATTTCCAGACTCAGCCCAGGAGTGGTGTCCGGTTAAGTGTCTTGCTTAGAGTCACAGTTAGCATACTGAGGGAATCAAACCACTAGCCACAGGAAATGGCTCATTAACAGCTCCTTAATTCTCTAAGCCAACTACCACACATATCTGAGATACGTCACCATGTCTTGGGTCTGTTCTTTGTAAATGTTTGATACAGATTGCACGTTAAACTTCATGTAGGAGTTAAACAGGGATGTCCACTTTTTTTTTTTTTTAGCAATGAATGTAATTACACTGTAGGTGCACAAAGTTATGCATCCGGACAGAATACTTCTCTCCATGGACAGTATACTTCCCCTGTCCGATTTACTCCGGACAGAATACTTCTCTCCATGGACAGTATACTTCCCCTGTCCGATTTACTTTTTATAGTAGGACATAGGTCCTGGATTGGGCCAGTCATTGATTCTAAACTGGCTAAATTACAGAAAGTGGGTTTATTAATAAAGGGTAAAAGGGTAAATGTTCTTTATGCTGGGGTATTATTGATGCTCCTTCCTCTAGGTCTTCTAAGGTTCTAGGGATTACCTTTGAGATTGTGAAGGTGTTTTTGATCAATGGGTTAGTTGTCTGGATACTTTACAGATAATTCATTGTATGTATGCTGTAATGTGTTTGATTGTAATAAACTTTGTTATGATAGGTCATTCAGTTTTTTGGGGTAAATTACAATATAGCGGGGGTATCTTTTTTGTTATATGTTGCACTGGAAAAGAAGCTATAGCTGAAGTTTACTTTTTATTTATTTGGGAACTTTACAAATCCCAAGAAGACAGACATTTTATATAAGGAAGGGCAGTGAAGGTGAGGGCTTTTTAGTGTTTGTTTCATGAACTGCTTCTTGGACTGTATTTTGACATTATTAACCAAAAGTTATGAGACTTTTCTGCTGTGGTTGAGTAGGCAATGTAAAAGAACCTTGTGCATAGGAGACCACTCGGAAGTTGGGATGTTGGGGTGTTTTTTAACAGACCCATTGGTGCATTTATCTGACTCTATTAAACAGGGCATTACTAGTAAGAAGAAATGTTTTATAGAATGGGTGGTGTGCGCAGACTTTTTGAGACTTTCCTTAGGAAAAATTAGCTGGAGAATAAAATATAAATATTATACAAACTGATGTTGCTCTTATTTAAAACAGGAAGAGACTCTAGTCTATTCCATGTCTTGTTGAACATCTCTAGAGTTATGAAAATTTAAACAAAATGTTCCTTTTTCTGGACATCTTCATCTACTAAGGCAGTAACTTATGAAATGATAGCATATGGGTATTACAATGCTGTAAGACTACAGCAGGTGAGAACATATTGATAAATTTTATCCTGTGTGTTTTTTTTTTTTTTTACAGAAAGAAGGGAGTGGGGAAGAACCGTATAATCGAATTTGGGATTTGAATACATTACTTAAAAAATGTTTTGGGTATGGGTGAAAGGGTGGGGGGGTTGACTTCATATCATGCAGTGCTTATGTTACTATTTTGCTTAATTTATCTAATTTAATGATTTTAAGATTTCTGTATTTTATTGTTTCTTGCCTTTAATACATTTTTATTACAGTTTTTCCGATTTTAACAAGTACCTACTCTTTTCGATAGGTGCTGTGGGATCTTTTACATCCACCTGAACTAGCACCAATCCAGGCAGATAGGGCTTCAGTTGAGTCTCATCTTAAGGATGGCACACTTAGGACTGCAGCACCCCCCTCCCCATTAGGCCTATAATCGAGTAGAACACTCCCTTCAGTATGTGCTTGTCTAAGCATATGACTCAGCTTGAGAGACCAGAGCACTTACTCACCCAGACAATCAAAGGCACATATTCCTGGAGCTACACAAATCACATCAAAGTGCTCTCTCTCTCTCTTTTCGGTTTCCTACAGACTCAAGCGGTGACCTCTGTCCAGTCCACAGACCCTCAATGGAGTCAGTCCTATCCGATCTCCTGCACATTCAGAAAACTACTAACACCCTAAACATCCTTTCAAGAAATCTAAATTTCCACTGAAATATAACTAGGATTTGCTGGAAAGATAGCTGCTCTTCCCAGATAATCCATCTTTTATGGAGCAGACTTCCCTTGGATGTAAAACAATGTAGCATAACCTGGATGAATGGATGGGCATTTGTAAATAAATTCCTGGTATTAAATACATCCCGGGTCTGCCTCTCAAGCCCTCGAAGTGGGTAGTAAATTGTATATTAATTATTCATGTCTGTGGGTATTCATGATTTCGGATATTGTGGCTAGGCAAGAAATGTTCCTCTGGATCAATAGCCTAGTATTACCATATGAACCTTGGAACCCAAATCTGTAACTTAGTTTAAATGAAGATAATGTAGTGTATGTGGTCTGCCTCTGTGGACATGTGTGGGTGTGTGTATGTGCACCTCTGTTTGTATGATGAATCTGATATTTCTGAAAGAGAAAGTGAACTGGACTAAAAAAAATAGCTTGGATCCTTTCTCTTAAAAGTAATGCAGATGCCCTACCAGGGAACAGACCTAGCTACAAATCACAGTGGGTGTGAAGATTCTTTTAGGAAGCTATGGTGACAAGAATTCAGCAGAACAAATGCTGCTTCAAAATAAACAAACAGGTCAAGTATTTGAAACTCTGCTACCTGAATTGGGTAGTAATAAGAACTTATAAACTGTTCAGTCCCTTCAACTTGTCACTTCCTTTTATGGAATGGGAAAGAGGAAGCTGTTCAGACAAAACATCTCCTGAGCTGAAGCAAAATATAGGATAAAGAATGACACAGCTAAGACACTGCTACATTAATATGAAGCAAACTATCAAACAAGCGGCTGAGTGTCTACATGTACACTAACAAACAGGTGTGGTTGCTATTTTCAAACAAAGGATATCATTTATACAGGCCTGTATTACGCTCTGTCAGAGGAACAAACCACTTCATCAAAAAGCAGGGGGGGTTGCTAATGTCATTTCTCTTTAAATGTCTGCTACATCATGTGATGGAAGTGGGAACATGTAACAATAATTTACTTTATGAATAAAACAAAAGAACAAAGCTGTATAGTTGGACAGGTTTAATAAAACTTTAAAAAAACATACAAAATAAAACATGGTAAGCGCTTTTGCATAGAGATGCTTCTTCAGACCAAGATTTACTTTAGTCTGCAAACTATCCACACTTACGATTAATCAAGTAAGGTTCAAAAACCTGAAATGAAGAAGGACTTCCCTTTAAAGTGTCTTTGTTACTTTTATTGTAACTTGCCCTGTTAGTGTGAATGGTACAACAGGTAGCACACTTACCTTTGGTGCAGAAGGCTTGGGGTTCTATTCCCACACCAGGTGGATTGATTGCTGACACTGCAGTTCAGTATAAGGGGGGGCTGTACTACTGAGTGTGCCATCCTTCAGATGAGATGTTAAACCAAGGACCCATCTGCTTTAGTTAGTGGTAGCAAAAACATCCCATGGCAGATACTGAAAAGAGCAGGGAAAGTTCCCCGATGCCCTGGCCAAATTTCCCGTAATAGTATAAATACCACCTCAGATCTCTCATGAAAAAACTTGTAGCCTAGTGGGACTATGCCGGTCAACAAAGGAAAAATAAATGAATTATTTCAAAGCAAATAGACTGACAAAGACAAAGGAGACAGAAAGACACAAAAGGGACAAAGCCAATAGGATACTGCAAACATCATTGCACTTTCTCTCTAAAAGTCCCTCAGCCCAGCTGCAGAAGTGACAGTAGGGTCACATCTGATGCTCACTGAGATAATATGCTCTTTATTATCAGTGTAAGGAAGTATTACAATTCAAAATAGTGGCGTTACTAGCATTGTGGTACAGACTGCCATTTGCAAGGGAGGACACAATCACTACACAGATCACTGTACAACTCTTACACACAGAAAGTTTTCTACCTCTGTTGCCCCATCCTTGATATGTCCCCGTAAGTTAAATATGAATGGGTGGAGCTCTTGTACTGTGCTGCGCAGCACTAGGTCACATGACGACCCGTCCTTGATATGTCCCCATAACTTAATGGGAATGGGTTGGGCTCAGGTACTGTGCTGTGCAGCGCTAGGTCACATGATGACCCATCCTTGACATGTTCCCATAACTTAAATATGAATGGGTGGAGCTGAGGTACTGTGTTGTGCAGCTAGGTCACATGATGACCCATCCTTAACATGTCCCCATAAGTTAAATATGAATGGGTGGAACTCAGGTACTGTGTTGTGCAGTGCTAGGTCACATGATGATCCATCCTTGACATGTCCCCATAAGTTAAATATGAATGGGTGGAACTCAGGTACTGTGTTGTGCAGTGCTAGGTCACATGGTGATCCATCCTTGACATGTCCCCATAAGTTAAATATAAATGGGTGGAGCTCAGGTACTGTGCTGCGCAGCACTAGGTCACATGATGACCCATCCTTGACATGTCCCCATAAGTTAAATATAAATGGAGCTCAGGTACTGTGCTGCGCAGCACTAGGTCACATGGAAACACTTAGCATCCTTTAAAGCCCTCTGAATGTATCAGTCATGTAACTGTGTGCTGAACTCCAACTCCTTCTTACTACAATCACCCTGCAATTAAACTAAGCATTCATCTTGTATATGCTTATCACAGCCGTCATGCAAGATTATGCCAGTCTCTCCAGTCCTATGGCCTAAACTGGTCACCTCATGTTTCAAGCATTCCAGAAAAATTGTCATCTCAGTGTCTTTTATAAATTTACTAAACAGTTCTTATTAATTCTGTATTCCAAGTGAAGTTTCATTTCTACAATAACTGGAGATCCATACAAAATCAAAATACTTAAAGCATGTTTTAATCAATGATTTTACAGGGAAGTTATTACAGTTTATGCCTGCAGTTTACTGTTCTTTTACATACTTCATATCTTCTCACTTCACATCTTCTCACTTCAGAGTAAGATCCATTTTAATATCAAGATAAATGCCTATGTTCTTATGACAGATCACCTACCTCTAGCCATTTCTTTGCTACAATCAGGTGTCATCCGTTTTCTTTTCCCTTGGTCATGACCTCGCACTACTTCACACTGACGCTTAGCATGTTTTTTCAGCTCGTTGTTTGGACAAGACGGAATATTTCTATACCATCTTTGTGTTACACCTACCCTCTACACTATACATCAACAACAAATTATAAACACATGAACACACACACACCTTGAATAGTCTGGCAAAACAGGAGTAAATGGCTGAAGGCTTTTGAGCCTAAACGGCTGCTTTCATTTCTCACCATTTAGATTTTTTTTCATCATTAATCCTAATCTTCCTGTCATAAATCCATCGTCAAATCCATGTTTAAATTCTGCTATAATTTTCAGCATTATCTTTTTATCGAACATTTTTTATTTCCAAATGAAATGTACAGTGTACACATTGTGTATGTAACTGCTTTTCCCATTGTAAGTATTATCACCTATCAGTATTACGTGCAAACTACTTTCTGTAATACCATTTTATAAGTGGTGCTTACTCACACCCCTTAATCCTCAGCTGGATCTCATGGTGGGCGGTTAAGGGAGATGCACCCAGCATAAACAGTGCCACAAAAAAAGAAATTCAGAGAAAACTGCAAAGTATTATTAAATTCTAATTAAATAAAAATTGTAAATAGTACTAAATGACTCATATTAATATATATATTTTTTAAAAGGATAGTAATCTACTTAAAGGCTGTCACTCTTTCTTAGCAATCAGCCAGTAGATAAGAAGCAGCTGAGCTACAGCACAACATTTCTTGTTTACATAGAGTTTGTAGCGGGGTTCAGCGTTCTTAACTTAATTTGTTACTGCTGAAATTCTGCTGCTCATCTAGAAATCCGTCCCCCCCTCGCTATTCCACAGCTGTCATTGTTACAACAGATGTTATATGTAAGGAGCTGTACTTTTAATTTACAGTCACTTATTAATGGTTATATGGACCGGTATTGTTTCCCTCGCTTTTTACTATAACTAAAACATTCGGCATACTGGAAGGGTTCTGTTTTAATGGATCCCAGACTTGCAGGAGTTTAATAAGGGAGTTGTGGTTTAGCCATCCAAAAGGCAACTGAAGATGAGCTTGCCCTGGAAAAATTACTGAAGTTTGCTTTTTTTTACATTGTTGTTTTATTTTTTTGTGCCATTTCTTCAAGGGGCATATCATAAATATACTGCATATTAATGTGCCTTGCAGTGTTTATTTTCAATATGTTTCTGACAGAATTATCTAAGAAAAACTGCTCAGAAATGTTTGTTTCAATTCCTTACTATTATACCTTTGCTGTCATATCCATGCAGAGGGAGCCAGCATATTTGTCCATTCGTTCATACACTAAACAACCTTTACTCATGGAAGTTAGCACTTTAAATAAGTTAAACTTGCCAGAACAGCAACTAAAAATTGCGTCTGGCAGTCACACAACTCAGTTTAAAAGTTCTACAACCTTTAGTACTACTATAAATCTGCAATGTATAACATAATCAATTTGATTGGGTTGACAATCAATATGTGTTCAACACACGGATACCAAGAAATTCACCTCGAGAACATACATCTTGAAAACACATAGTACCGAGTTATGATCATATTTTGTGTCTTATCTAGTGAGCTACTACGGGGGATGCTTAACAATTGTTAAAACTGGGTCTCACTACAGAAGCACTTAACTGAATCATCTTTTCCTGGATATCCGAGCATAATCACCACACGCTCCATGCACTACTAAAGTTTGTATACTATACTTAATATACAGAATGCAATGCTGAAACTATTAATGTTCTAGGCAGTTCCAATAATCAACAATTCAAGAACTGAACATGGATTGACAACATTCTTCAAGATAAAACGTTAACTGTATGAAATACTCATTAGAATAAAAACATGTACACATTCTTAAATATGATGTTACTATCTTAGACAGAGACATCACCTTTACTTTGCCACTCGATTCAAACTTTGAAGAATTTTTTGCAAGAATTCCACTTACAAGCAAAATAACTGGTTTCCATGACACCTGCAGCCCTTTAAGTATATAATTAATTAGAAGTTTGCTCCAGCTCAGGGAAAACGAAACTTCCTTTTTTTATGGCAACTTTGTCATTTAGAGATAGAGAACAATTGCTCGTCACACAAAATGTAATACTCTTTTCTTGACTTGCAAAGCTTCATTAACTGCAGATACAAATAACTGATTACCTAGACTTTCTAGGATGAGAACACAGTCTCCAGGGTACTGGGGTTGGATGAAACGTTTTAATTGTTTTATTTTTTTCCTGGTATGAAAGGGACACTATGAACAAAATAAAGACAAAAATGCATTGGTCTACAATGTATTTAAAAAGTAACTTGGTTTTGCACAAATAAGAATTTTATGAATTACATTGAGATAATAATGATGCTGGCCAGTTCGGTGCATCGGTTAGCATTGTCGCCTCAAAGCAAGAGGTTATCCAGTTCGATACTTGGTTGAAGTATCTTCTGTGCAGAGTCTGCACTTCTCCCTGGCTACTTGACACTGAAAAGCTTCATTGCCAATCAATTTGCAGACGAGTGAGCCACTGTGAGCTAATTTCACAAATCCTTGTATTTCCATGGTGATAGGAATCCACAAGAACTGAAGAAAGTTAACATGACTCTTCTAAAACAGAAATGGTTCTGAAAAGCAACAACACCTGAGCTGAAATCTGACTGGACAAGGTTTTGGCACCTTACTACACAGGACAATGAACTCTCTTTAGGGTAATGCTGTCTAAGACAAAAACAACAGGCATTCCTTACTTTGGTTCTCTAACACCAGTTTCACCAGCTCCTTCTACAGAAGTATTTATGAAGATGATATTCCTGCAGGAAAGTTGAGCTCACCCTCATTATTACAACTCTACTTTCCTTATTGCCAGACTCCCAGTTGTAGTTACAGCTATGCGATTGTCAATCTTCCTACATACAATGGTCACCTTCCCTCTTTCCTTGCTATTTCTTCCCATCTCATTTGGCTCCTATCTGCCCACCACATTCTACAGTGTATCTCATCCTTCCAGAATATTGCAAGCCTTCTCATACTTACCCATGATGCCTACTCAGCCTGCATTCTAGAATGCCACAGCCCCCACCCTTCCCCTCATGGTTCACATTCCTTTTGTCAGTCTCCCTTCAACAACACTGTGACATATCTTGTTCCTCACGGATATGGGACTCCCTTCCATGACACTCCTTCCTTTTATTGGCTCTGGCCACCATCCTATCCCCTTATTTTTGTTTTCCTCCACATCCCACCTCACTACTTCTCATTTCCTCCTTCTGCCATCCCAAATTAAATTTAAATGATACAGCTTTCAAGTTAATACAATCTATTTAATGAACATACATTCACACACAAAAAACATCACTAACAAAGGATGTCACTTTTTAAAGTGGAAAAAGCTGGAATGTGTGCAAAGTAATGTATCATACCAAGAAGCAAGCACAGCTCCTACAAGGTACCACATATAAAACAAACAAAAAAAAAGCACAATACAATTGTAAAGTACAGTTTATATTTATGCTTAATATCAACCAGCAAATGTAAAATGAAGCACAAAATCTATAGCCATGCCTTACTGATTCCTACATCAATCAAGCCTTCACAACTACTGCCCACACAACTACGCACATAATGCAGGCTCAACAAGTTCACTCTCATTCATTTCAAAATGATGGAAGAGAAACGAATACTGTCCCTGCTCTGTCGACTCAGAGGCATCTCTTGATCACGCACCCTAACATGGGAGAGGAAAACCTCGTTCATCTAAGGAAGTCTTCAAAAAAACTTTGCTGCATGCATTATAATATTTATGATGATACTGTTATAATATCTTTATTAAAGTGGTCCTTAATACAAAATTCAAAATATACTCTAGTGTATCCATAACATCGCAATGCACAGATATTTGTGAACCAGATTATTCTTTTTACTGTATCATTTAACCAGGTAAGCCTCCTGGTAACGTCTCACATTTCAAGGGTAATCTGCAAGCACTGGCTGGTTGAATGACTTGCTCAATATTATGTGCCAGACAAATGAAGTTGAAGGAATCAAACTCTGGACTAGCCAAAGCAGTTGATTAATGGTTCATAGTCTTAATTCACTATGCTATAATTGTGTGTGTGTACTCACTATACTCACACACACACAGACACAATACTCTCTTTCTTTAAATATATACCTGTGTGTATATATAATATGCGCGCGTACACACACACACACACACACACACACACACACACACACACACACACACACACACACACACACACAAACACACACACACACAGGGTCATTTGGTAATCTACACTTGGGCTAGATGGAGTATCTGGAAGAAGAGAACAGACTTGGACAATGGGAGTGCAGAAGATGCTGGGATCAGGGACTGGTCCCCTTTATGGGAATTACTTGGAATGAGAGACCACTGCATATTAGCACCTTTGTAAGACCAGCAAATTCATAACGTGGCAAATGTGAGCCCAAGTGTAGTCCAGAGGGTTTTTGTAAAAGAGAGATGCACTAAGACCAGAGCAGTGTTCCAGACACTCAAACAGTGAAATTCAGAAGGATGGGATGATGGAGTTTTGCTGAAATCCCTGTAGTTGGAATCCAAAGTCATTTTACTGCAAAATGATTTAGGTTCATAGGTTCATAGGTTTATACAGTTTCTTCAGTCTGGCAGTATATGACAGGTTTTGAGTCCTTTATCCCTTTGTGGTCTGATGATTTGTGTACAAGGGACTCTTTGCTTCTAATTTACCTACAAGGTATTGCTTGAGACAGTATGTGCCTCAGCAGACTTTGGGTATTGTTCATATAACAAAGCACTATTTAAGAAACTTTGCTTGTGAGCCAAATATTTTGATTTGTTTTTTTGAAAGGCACTACTTAAAGAAATTCACATTTTGCCAGTGAAGAAAAGTTTTAAACTAAAAATAGAGAGGCACGTGTATTAGAAACCCTGTATGTGTGGAGTATGGTGGCCAGTAGAGGTCCTTGGGATTCATATTCAACCCTATGCTATTCATGTTTTTTTTTTAACAGTCTACTTATGGAGCAATATCAGACACATAGGTTCATAGGTAAGTACTAGGCTATCGACCCTGAGGCCTATACAAGCCTAGCCAAAAAGGTAACTTGGCTTTCGCCACCCAAGAAAATTATTTTCCTGTGCTCCTGTCGAGCAGAAACACAGAGGTGATCCCCGGGGTGAATTTCCTATTTCCCATCCAATCATCAAGATTTTTCTTGAAGAGTGCTAATGAGGGGCTTTGTTTGATATAGATAGATAGTTTGTTCCAAAGTATGGGAAGTCTCTGGGACAGGCATCTATCCCTCCAGCATGTTCTGTTTATTGTGGTGACAAGGTTTAGGTCCCTAGAGCATGTAGTTCAGAGGGATTGGGATTTCTTTAAGTGGAGCATGTCCAACAGCTCTGGGTTTGACATAGCTTTGTATGTTAGGCAGAGATTGCCTTTGAGTAGGCGATATGCGATGGAGTAAAGCTGGAGTTTTTTGAGACGGTCTGTGTAGGGCATCTGTTTGAGGCTGGTAATCCTCTTTGTGAGGTATTTCTGCGGCCTTTCCAGTTGTTGTAAAGGTCTTGTGAGGTACATACCAAAAGGGGCGTTGTCCTCTATAATAGGTCTGAGTGACGAGTAGAAGGGAACAATGACCTCTTTTTTCCTGGATGAGAAACCTTTTGTGATGAGGTGTGCCACATAGAAGGATTTCCTGACTACTGAGGTGATGTGATTATCAAAGGAGAGACTACTGTCCACCTGTGTCCCAAGGTCTCTTATCACACTTTTGGTGTTAAGGAGACTACCATCTATGTGGTAGCTCATGGGTACAGAGTTTTTACCAAAGGGGATGACAATGCACTTTTTGGCATTGAGCTTGAGGCCATGGCTTTGACACTAGGCATCTGTCTCAGTGAGGCCCTTTTATAGGATGTCAACATCGTTAGGAGTTTCAGTTATGACTCCTAGTTTGCAGTCATCTACGAACTTCGTTAGCCAAAGACCTTCTGTGTTATCTACTTTTCTGAAGTACAGGCTATCAAACAGGAGAGGTCTCAGGACTGAACCCTGTGGTACTCCACTTGTCACTGGTCTGATTTGGAGTCTGCTACTTTCACAGTGTGGGTTCTGTCAGTGAGCCAGTTGGCAACCCATCTTGTGACATAGGGTTTATACCTAGTTTAGTGAGTTTATCTATAATTCCAGAGTGGGAGGATGGTGTCAAAAGCCTTGGCGAGATCTAGATAGGCTGTGTGAATCACCTTATCCTCGTCTACGGCTTTGGTGACTGCTTCAAAGAAGTCAATCAGGTTTAGGAAACATGATCTGCCTTTTACAAACCAGAACTGGGTGGGGTCCAGAGTTTGGAGATTACCAATGTCTTTGTTTATAAGTTCCATGATGATACATTCCATGGCCTTGCAGACTAGGCTCTTCAGGCTAATGGGTCGGTAGTTCCCAGGATCCGTGGTGGCTCCCCATTTGTGGAGTGGGATGACCGTTGCTGTGGCCATTCAGTGGGCACAAAGCCTGAGGTGAGGCTATGATTAACATGGTGCTTAGGTGGGGTGCCAGTTCATTCTGTAGTTCATGTAGAATGCAGCCTGGGATGTTGTCAGGTCCCATGGATGCTGTGATGCAGATAATTATAAAATAGGGAGCAGAACGGCACAGCATACCGAAAACAAAAGGGTTGAACTTAAAGAGAATACAGTCTTCACACTGCAGAATAGACTGTCATCTTCAGAATTTAGTTACTGTACAAATGGGAAGAAAATCTAATCAGTTACCACTATAACAGACCTTGGCTCTTGCACTCTGATGTCAAACTCTAAACACTGAGTATTTAAATTTGTGCACAGGAGGGGGACACACATACTTTCAAGCACAGAACACTCTTATGAGTGTACATAAAAAACAGCGATCATTTTAGAGTGAATCTAAAATGGTCGCAAACAAATAAAAACTACTTTTTTCAGGGGAGAGCCCCTCTGCATCCCCATACCCTCTGCTAATTATATATACAAACTTTGAGATCATACATCGATGGGATAAAAGCAAATTCCCTTACACCCCCAAGTGCAATGCAATCTCATACAATATGCGGTCAGCAAAAACTCCTACAAAAATAAATTCTTCCATACGAGTCTTGGCTCTAATAACCTGAAATCATATACGAATACACACACACACACACACACACACACACACACACACACACACACACACACACACACACAGACACTATTGTACATTATACAAAAAATATTTTTATGTTATACATATGGTTTACAATTGCACATTTGAGGACCATCACATTGGGAAACAATAACCATGGATAATCGCATCAACAGCAGGCAAGCCTGAGGACCATAACACTTTACGACCTCAAACAAACAGTGAAACTCAAAAGATGGAGACCCAGGAACATGTTCTACTATGGGCATTGCAGGAGGTCAAGTCCGTCTTCTCAGTACTGTGGACCTTGGTCTTGCCAGCAGTAAGAACGCTTACCTTGGAATACCACTTCCCTGTGTGATGGTCTTTTTAAGTTTGCAGTAGTAAATGTATGTATACATACATACGTACATACACACAGTATATAAGAGAGACAGAAATATATATACACATACACACCCTGGTGCAGGTCGAAGGCTATTATGGATCTGAGCTCATGTGGCTTGACGGAAAGAGCATGGTCTCCTTTCTTGTTGTATAGCACCACAAAGAAAATGCAAAAATAGTTTTGTTTTCAAAAGCAGCTGATAGACCCCAAGTATCAGGGTAAATGTACTCAAGAAATAAAAATCATATGACGACTGGCAACACTAAATTCATTAGGCCAAGTCTGCATTTCGGAAAAAAGTGTAACAATTAGGAGATCAGATGTTTTGTAAACTGAGCCATGACTGGCAGACAGACGTTTAAATATAGAGCTATGACTCAAGACTTCTTACTGTTTGTATCTTGTGAAGGGCTAATTTATACATTTTATTAATAAAATGTGTTTCCACAGTTGAATATTGCTGGCTTTTGTTACGTTTTTTTAAGGAAAAAAAAGACAATTGGTGGATGCAGCAATGGGGACCAGATGTCTGGTCTTGTCTTGCAATCCTCATAACTACTGAACACTGGCAACCCCAAAAAATACCAAGTCAGACAGTAATCCTCGGTTTACAAGCTGAAACATGTGAAGGGGAGAATAAACTTTGGACAGATGTAGGTGCACTGATGAACTGACACAGAATAGCCAACATAAACTGCAGCCATTTATATACAATAACAATACTTATGTTCTTTCTGCTCGGTTCAGGATTTAGATTTCTGTGCTCTTACTCAGCACAGCACTAACTTAAACAAAGATAACACATCAGAACATTTACATTAAATGAAAAAGACACCATTAGTTGGCTATGGATAAAGGGGTTGCCTTAATCACTATAAACTCCTCAGCTCTTTTGAGACTGCAGCTGAGATTAGTCAATGCAGCTTAGTAACGTTTTGTACTTTACAGTGTGAATATAATACAAAGCATAGTGTCCTATTAAAGACATTACTCCAACTACTTGTAAGCAATACAAATGGGTTGTAACAAGGGTTATGCTAACATTTTCATGGGAGAAAAAAATCCCAGGCAGATGAAAAGCCACTATGTATAGACATGTACAACACGTTATGTGCATCAATCAAAACCCTGTGTGAAATTAAAGTTTTCCAGACCCTTGCTGTGGAGGTTTATGGAATGTCTTACACATCAGGTGCATAGACTCAAGTCACCTGAGCTGCACTGCTTCTATTACAGGCTTAAGTTAAAGCCTTCAATATACAAAACTGCAATTAAATACTAGAACTGCACAGTACACAATTGTTTTTTTTTATTTTAGTAATCTGACAGGATCATCTATACCATGAAAAAAATAAATTTGTAGTACAAAAAGCAGTTTTTACCTTCCACGCCTTTTCTTTAGGACCAAATCTCTCTTACCTTCCAGCTTTCCCATATTTTTAACTCTAACACACACTCTCTCAGACTCCTTGTGCAAACATTACATGCACATAAACAGACACTACCCCTAACCAAAACCGTTAAAGTTCAATTTCAAACCATTCTGCAAAAGTATGGTAAAGTTATCAGTCAACTTTTACACGGCAAGATGATATCCACCAAAGGTCAGGAATGCTACCGATTCCAAACTATACCTGAACTCTGAAAAGATTAAGGTTTAAGTGTGGTTTTGAAACAGCTTGCAGTGTTTAAGGCATTCTCATTTGTTGTATGCAAATATGTACAACATTAATATTTTCTATCTGTTTATAGAAATGATTGCACTCTATTCCCCCATTACTGTGTCACCTCATCCCACACCTTTCCTTTTCTCCTCAAAGAAGATTCTCTGCTTATGCTCTGACCCCAGTGTGAAACCCCCCAATCACTGAAGAGCTGTAATTACCTGACCTCCCAAACCTGTTCGTGTCTTGCCAGCTTTCATGTACTTGACAAATATTTCTTGCAACTTTACTTCCAAAACATTTAAGCAATTTTATTCCACAGCTGCCAGAAACTGTTGTAGTGCAGCTGGCAGCTTACCTTTAAGATTAATGTTAAGGCACTTAAATGTTCAGAAACCATTTTTAATTCACTTAATGAAAGTTTAATAAGTAAATTGCCACAATAGCTTTCAAAATAGTGCCTCTCTTGCTCTGTCTTTGTGTCCCCAAACTGCCTCCGTCAGTGACAATTCCAGAAGGCAATCGCTAATTAAACAGCTCTGGGCAGGAAACCACTGATCAATAAGCATACAGCTAAAACATTCACTAACAGCACACTGTAACCGGACTGGTCTTATGTTGTGCATGGGGCAGAGTGTTGCTAGTAAGTTTGTCCAAACCCATTACTACAATAAGAAACACATCAAAAAAACGTGGTTCAAGTCAGTGTAAAAGAACAGGATCAAAACTTGACAGGTAACAGCAGACTAGATACAAAGTTCATCTGTTCTGTAATGCTTCCAATGTGGTTAGCGATCTTGGGGAAGAGTTCATTCTGATCCCTCTGTCTGTCCAGTTGTCTTTTCCAGTATCCTATTTCTTAATTGCTTCAGTAGGACATAAAATTAAAAAAACAAATCCTAGATGGTTAGTGATAACGTTGCCAACACCCTCTCCTTCTCCCCAGTCCCTTTACAGGTTCACAGTTGGTTTTAAGGCCAACGACCACGAGGGTCTTTTTAAGCCTAGACATGCATCCCAAATCTCAGACATGTTCTGGTATCCTGAAGAAGTATAAGCAGGGATATGGGAGATGAAACATTTGTGACATAATCAATCACCAACATCTTACTTAATGACCACAAAAACACATTCTTTTAAGACTTGGTACATTTTGTAAGTGGAATATTTTACTGAACTATGTCACACTAAGAAACAGGGCTTGGAGTACTGACAGTGCCCTCAAGTCTCTACTCAGTAAAAACTTTTATGATTAAACACTAATACAATCATAAAAAATGTAAAGTACTCAGACACTCAGTAAAATAACACAAAATTCCATCCTAGAGTTCTAACGTCAATAAGCGGCATCTGAACTTGTTCTTTAAAGGTTAACTTGGACTATAATTATTTTGTATAGAAAGGAACCTCACATATGAAACACACACACACACACACACACACACACACACACGCGCGCGCACACAGAAATGTAGTCAGCACATGCACTGCCATGCACATTTAGAAAACGGGTATAGAAATTATATCTGCTGACTGGATAAAACTGATCTATCACTTTAAAGTTACTAAATATCTAAATTCATTACCAGCTGCAATGACAGAAATGTAGTATTAAAATTCACTAGTAAAATGTATTTATTTGTATTCATTAACAAGGGTATAGCAGTGACCCAGAAGGACGTTTTTCAACCTCAATCTGAGAGCACTGTCTGATGAATTGACTTGCTCAGAATCCCACATTAGGCAAATGAAGCATGGTGGAATCGACCCTTGTATTAAAAGAGGCAGCACATTAACAGCTTATAGCCTTAACCCTTTGAGTTAACCAGCAGAAAAATGTTAACCTTAATAAAAGTATGAGATGAATAAAGCTGATAATCTGTTGAGCTACAGCTGCATCTTCTCTCTTCCTTGTTATCCAGTTTTCTACCTCATTCAAACTTCTTTAAATTCATTAGTTAATATTACTGTACATTACGCTACTGGTCAATGCTTGATAACGCTTCCCAGAATCCTTAGTTTGTATGCATCATGCCACTGGTCAATGCTTGATAACACTTCCCAGAATCCTTAGTTAATATGCATCATGCTACTGGTCAGTGATTGATAACACTTCCCAGAATCCTTAGTTAATATGCATCATGCCACTGGTCAATGCTTGATAACGCTTCCCAGAATTCTTATTTTATATGCATCATGCTACTGGTCAGTGATTGATAACACTTCCCAGAATTCTTAGTTTATATGCATCATGCCACTGGTCAATGCTTGATAATGCTTCCCAGAATCCTTAGTTTATACGCATCATGCCACTGGTCAATGCTTGATAACACTTCCCAGAATCCTTAGTTAATATGCATCATGCCACTGGTCAATGCCTGATAACGCTTCCCAGAATCCTTAGTTAATATGCATCATGCCACTGGTCAATGCCTGATAACGCTTCCCAGAATCCTTAGTTAATATGCATCATGCCACTGGTCAATGTTTGATAACGCTTCCTAAGTAGTAGTATTTCCACAAATTTGGCAGGTAGCCTCAAGAGTCCTGGGGTACCTTCCATCCTTTTGCTTGAGATATAATGGCTCACCACAGCATACCTCCTAACGCTCTTACTTCATTAAGAACATACTAACTACAAGATGTCTCAGTCTTTTTCATATTATACAAAGATGCAAAGTACCAAGAGACTTGTTATGTATGTTAATCAAAAATAAACTAAGGATTGTAGTACTGTAACTGTACCAAGAGACTTGTTATGTATGCTTAATCAGAAATAAACTAAGGATTGTAGTACTGTAATTGTACCAAGAGACTTGTTATGTATGCTTAATCAGAAATAAACTAAGGATTGTAGTACTGTAATTGTACCAAGAGACTTGTTATGTATGCTTAATCAGAAATAAATGAAGTGACTTGTTATGTACGCTTAATAAAAATAAACTACGGGCCTGTGGAAAATACGGCCCAGACCGCAGAATCCTTTATAAATGCATTCTATGAACACCTTCAGGAAAACATGGATCATGCAATCTCAAATAAAACCAAGACCCAATCCTCCAAAAGCAGACGTCCTGTCTGGTGGACCCCAGCCATAAACAAACTATACAATAGAAGGAGGAAGCTACTACATGATAGAGCAAAACCCCAAAAAGGGAAGGCATCTCTGATCAGTATTAGCAAAAAACTATGGGCACTCATAAAATCGAGGCCAGCTTCGAGAGAAAAATTGCACAGGACACTAAGGATAATCACAAGGCTTTCTTTAGTTATGTTAGGAACCTGGGTGGGAATTCCCAGATATGCTCAGAATTAGTCCAAAATGATAAAAAATACACTGAACCCACAGACATTGCCAACATCCAAGCTGACAGGTTCAGCGCAAACTTCTCCCCCCCACCAAAAGGGCAAATATCTATCCCAGCAGAGTGCTGCCCCCCTGACATCTTAGATGCTCAGGTAAGAGCCGCCCTCTCCAAAGCAAAAAACACAGCATCAATGGGACCAGACGGTGTCCCGGGCTGCGTCCTACATGAACTCCAAGAAGAGCTAAACCCAAACATAAAACTACTGTTCAATCTCAGCCTTACTACAGCATATGTACCCAAAGAGTGGCGTACAGCAACAGTGGTCCCTCTCCACAAAGGTGGTGCCTCAACGGATCCTGGAAACTATCTCCCCATAAGCCTGACTAGCTTGGTCTGCAAAGCTATGGAAAAGATCATCATGGACCTCATAAATAAAGATATTGGGGACCTACAGACACTGGATCCTACCCAGTTCGGCTTTGTTAAGGGCAGATCCTGCCTCTTAAACCTGGTCGACTTCTTTGAAACAGTCACCAAGGCCATTGACGAAGGGATGGTGGTCCACACAGCCTACCTGGACCTCGCAAAAGCCTTCGATACAATACGCCACTCGGGCATTATAGATAAGCTCACCAGCTTATATATAAACCCCTATGTTACTAGATGGGTTGCAAACTGGATCAAGGACAGAACCCACATGGTTAGAATTGCTGGAGTCATGTCAGACTCCAAACCAGTTACAAGTGGCATCCCATAAGGCTCAGTCCTGGGACCTCTCTTGTTCGGTATATATTTCTCAGAGTTACAGGCCAACACAGAAGGACTGTGGCTGACCAAGTTCGCAGATGACTGCAAAGTGGGTGCCATAATCGTCTCTCCAGCCGACACAAGCATCCTCCAAAAGGGCCTCATAGAAACAGACAACTGGTGCCAGAGCCATGGCCTCAAGCTAAACGCCAGAAAGTGTATAGTCATCCCCTTTGGCAAAAACAAAGTGCCCACAAATTACCACATAGGTGGTAATCCATTAAGTACAGAAGACGTAATTAGGGACCTGGGGAGCCAAGTTGATAGCAATCTCCCATTTGACAACCACGTGGCCAAAGTGGTTAGAAAAACATTTTATATAGCCCACCTAATCATGAAGGGATTCACATCTAGATCAGGGGAGGTCATCATGCCTCTTTACTCATCCCTCATCAGGCCCATAATTGAGTACAATGCCCCTTTTGAGATGTACCTTACCAAACACCTGCAGCAACTGGAAAGACCCCAAAAGTACCTCACCAAGAGGATCAAAGGGCTCAAACAGATGCCATATGCTGCCCGGTTAAAGAAACTCCAGCTCTACTCAGTGCATACCGCCTGCTCAGAGGCGATCTGTGCCAGACGTATAAAGCCATGTCCAACCCGGAATTAAGGGACATGCTGCACCTCAAAAAATCCAAATCTCATCGAGCTACGCGCTCGAGAGACTTGAACCTCAGCACTGAAATAAATAGGACATGCTGGAGGGACAGATTCATAACCCAGAGGCTCCCTTCACTCTGGAATAAAATCCCAGTCCAGGTTAGGCAGAGTCCCTCATTGACTCTCTTCAAGAGGAATCTTGATGAGTGGATGGGAGATCGTAGGTTTACCCCGGGTATCACTTCTGTGTCACTGTTAGACAGAGGCACAGTATACTAACCTCGAAAAAGGGCATAGCAAAATTAATTTAAAATGGGTGGCGAAAGCCAAACACACTCTGGCTAGGCTTATAAATGCCCCAGGGCAGATAGCCTAGTATGAACCTATGAACCTAAAGGGAAAAACATTAAAGAAGAAAAGAAAAGGAAGAGGAAAGAATAGAATGCCAGTGATGTAATAAGAGCTACACTAGTGGGTAATAAAAACAGTAAAGAATGGAAACTGATTACCAACAATGGTAACAAGAATTACTTAATACAATGTAAAGAGGGTAGACGAGTAATATAAACAAGAGCTGCAAGAGACTTAAGAGAAAAATTGCACATCTTTAGAAGCTTAAGAGCTAAGGCTGACCATGTATTTTTGCGAAAAGCAGCAAATCAGATCTGAGGCATGTTAGGGGGTGGTGCATTATGGGTAAGGGAGAAGTTTGACCACGATCTTTAGTAACGGCCGAGCTGGATCCAATGTTCAGATCTGATCCCAACAGAGAATGAAAATTGACAACATCTGACCCTAAGTTATACATTTCTACAGACATTGTCATTGTCTTTTTACCCATGTTCTATATCTTTTACCTGGAGTGTTTTTATTAATTCTTGATATATTACTATGCTCAGCATACATGATGTAACCTGTTTTGTGTATTATGCTGGATGTACTGTATTTGTATAACTTGATGTTGGAGCTTTTCTCCCCGGGCCTCCGCTGAAAATGGACCTGGTCCAGTCGGAATTTCCCGGTTAACAAATGTAAAATAAAATAAATAAATAAAATTTCATATATGACAGTGTGTTAAGTTACATAGTTGCAAAGCTTTTGAAAGTTTATTTCTAAAGTGGAAATGGTACACAGTTCATATACATTTCTAATGTAATAGCAGGTTTACATTAAGTTTTATCAGATTGCATGGGATGCAGTACAGTTTGGCAACATGAAATTATTTGTTAAAGATTTAAAATTTAATTTCCATTAAAAAGTAAGAAAGGAAAAAAAAACGTATCCTGGCAATCAATTAGATAAAGCAGAAAATTGGTTCTAGACAGGACAGACGTGCATTGCAGAGTACACACACACACACACACACACACACACACACACACACACACACACAGACACACACACACACACACACACACACACACACACACACACACACACACACACACACACACACACACACACACACACACACACACACATCCAGCCACCCATTTCCAACAATTTGGAGGACTGCCAATTCACTTAACTGCATGCCTTTGGGATATGGAAAGAAATAGGACCACCCAGTAAAACCCCATGCAGACACAAGAAGGATACGTAAACACTAAATAAAGGATACCCCATCCATGGAGAGAACCAGAAAGTCAAACCTTTACGAGGCAGAAACTCGAAATTCAGCCCCATTATACAGCGTCATTGAGTCACTCTTGTAATAAATCAGTCTAAACCAAAATTATTATCAGACTACACATCAAAAACACTGCACACAAAAGGAGACGTAGCTAAAGAACTATGACAAAACAAACTTCATATCAAATTATCTAGGATAAACCTTCAAACTTGAAAGGCAAGTACATTACTTCAATAAAAAAAAAAACACCAAATCATTTTCCCTTTGTGTTGCCTCATGATAACAGACTAGCACAATTAAATGTTGTGTAATACAATAATGCAACTGCTTCTCTGCTATCGGTTATCTACTGATTACATTCAGTTTATTCTGCCACACAGACAGGCTATGTGAAAGTAAAAGGCACCATTCCTCCTATCCTTACTATACTGTAAATGCATTTACAGAGAAAATAAATGCTTCTGAAACATCACATGATGGTGGTGTGTGTGTGTGTGTGTGTACACGTGTGAGAAAAAATGTGAGTGGCTAAAAATGCTAGGCTTTTATGAGTAATTTGTTCAAATCCCTCTTCGACATGTGAATACTTCTGTTCCCATTATGTAGCCTATTAAAAACCTGAATTACAACCAGACAGACATTTTCCAGACCTCCGGAACGGTCTTTTCTCCTAGCTGACAGCCCAATGACAAACCATGTTACAGTTCACAGAATCAAATGCAACTCCTTCACTGTTTTTTTTTCTAAATAGTACAAACATGTACACATGTGTATATATTTTCATAGACCCACGTATACATATTTTTCAATACACAGAAAGAAGCAAAAGCACTCTTACTTTATACAACCTTAATGATACATCTGGGAAAAAGTGATGAAAACATATACCTGGCACAGTGTATGCGTGTAGATATTTCTGTTTATTTACCATCTTTTTGCATAATCGTAAATTAATCTCCATCCTAGACATATCATCTGAACTACTAAAATTCCCCTAAACATGCCATACAAAATGCCTTTTTGTTAAAAACTTGGTTCACACATAAAACAGACACATAAAGGATCCCCAGATATCTTGGTCTATCCAAAACAATCTCTGAAACCCACATTACCCATTCACTTCAATGTGAAAAAGGTAAAATTCACATTTTTGCACACACAAAATCACACCTACACAACACTTCCCACCCAAATCTACTCCCTGTAAAGGAAATTTGTATTTATAAAATGAAAATAAAACAAAAAATAACATGAAACACTAAACAACTTACCAAACAGAAAACTATCAAGAAAACAGACACAATTCTGTCTAAACTGAGATTTAACTAAAACCATGATAAAATTATAAAACTAACAAATCCTAGCATAACTCTCTCTATTAAATATATATATATATATTTATACACGTGTGTAGGTACATCTATGTGTGTATGTGTCTGCGTATACATAAAAACTGACATTACAGAAAACAAAAACAAAATACCTCAGAATTAGAGTAGAAAACTACTTATCAGATATTCCTTTCATAAAACTTCACAGCATATACCTAAAGTTCTGTCCAGCACAATTACCCCAGCCTGGCTAAATCAACTGGAAACAAAAGCTAAAAATGAAAACATTGAAAACAGATAAATAAAATATGTAGCCAAACTGTGGAGTCACACAAAACTAACTCTGGTATCATAACAGCATGGAAAAGGAGGCAGACACCAACTTTTACAGTTGTGAATTTGATAAGTTTAGTGGTTTCATATATGTATGGATTACACACACACACATATATATAATATATATATATATATATATATATATATATATATATATATATATATATATATATATATATACACACACACAAAGATATACACACAAGCATGCATATAAAATTATATTAATATATAGTTGAACTGTACTGCAGGTGTAGCTGGTATATGACAACACCTTATTATTTTTGGGAGTTGCTCTTCACCTCCTGGACCTGAGAGCAAATTGAGGTGTCCTAGTGCAACACCAATGGAACATGTTTTTACTTGCATATTCTACGCATTTCCCTGCCCCAGCGCTTGACATGCAGTGGTGCAAGACCTTTATGGATGAGAAAATCTAATATCCAAATGTTAAGAGGAAATTCAACTATATGAGCAACAGTAATTTGTTTTCTTATGTAAGCTTTATTCTTTACTGGGGTTTTGGGAAACTGGACCATATCCCAAGAATCAACGGGTGTAAAATGGGTGCAACAAAAATAATCAATCCTGGGTGGGATGCCAGCCATTTGCACCATGAACATACATTGCCACACACCCATACACATTGCTATTGGCCAGCTTAAATGGTCACCAGCTAAACTGTGTTTCCATGTGGGGACCAAGAAAAATATTTAGCTATGCAGATGTTACAGCTATTTTTACTGCTCAAAGCAGTACAAATGTTGTTTTTTTCCAGACATAAGTAGAATTGCAGTGTTTTTTGGCCTGGAATTTATCCTTCACAGTCACGATGAGTACTGTAGCCCCAAGATCATGCAGTCTTCAGAGAAGAGGTAACTTCCTTACCTCCACAGTATATTAACATCAAGTATTCTTTCATCTAAATGCGAGTTGGCTAAATGTACACTAATCCAATTTTAATGAAACCAAATGTGATTGCAAACATGTATGCCACCTTACTGTACTAGTTTCCTTTTGCATCCACACTAAACTACACAGCAGGATAAGTTCCCTCATGATGCCTTTCACTTCTGCACACAATAGGGGCCCACCTTGGGAGAATCAGATGGGAAAGTGTCAGACTACTTGTATGTACCAAGAGACGAGGCTCCATTATGACCAATGTTATCCTTTTATAAAGATGTTGATTCAGTTAGTGGCAGAGGCATGAATGTTTTTCAGTCAGGAGGTTTACTGGCCCTCTGGACATGAAATACACCAGTTGTCTTCTGCAACACAGAATGGAACAATGCGGACACAAACAACTTTCTAGTAGTTTTCAGTTTTGTCTTTTCTGTTTTCAAATGCTGGCCTAAAATGTGGCTCCAAGTAAATGTCAGCACCGTTCCTATAGGGTTGGCTAAAACTAGGAGATTTTTTTTACTCTTAAGCCTGCTACAACTGTATCTATTCCCTCCCCATCAGTGGGATTAGAACCACTCACCATGTGGCCATCATCCAGACAGCCATGAGGGATTTTCCATTTTAATGCAGCAGCTCACCTCCTGATGGGACATGCATATTCTGTAAGATGAGACAGCCTGATAAACCTTTCATTGTGGTACATGTACTGCTGCACACTACCAATAATGGCTCCTGAGTGAACATGGCTTGTCAGAATCCCCAGCCCAAACATTGCTGAAAGTGCACCTTTCTTTTGGTAGGAGCTGGCACTGCTGTGGGCCAGATTGCCACCACCTTGCCTCCAGCATTGATGAGCCTCTGGTAGTTTCTTATTGCCACCCTCCCTTTCACAATCCTCCAGCACTGATGTCACTGACAAATCTTGGGTAATGTAGGTCTCAGTCAAGGGTTCATCCCTTGTGCCACCAAGCCTGCTGGGTACCAAGAGGTGTTTTGTGGTGCCTCTCCCCTAATTTTGTGTCTCATGGTGTCTGTTTCATGGCGTCTCTCCCCTAGTTTCACAATGTCTCTTCCTTAATTATGTTTATTCCATATGACTGAAAGGGCTGAAATTCCTCATTCTATCAAATACTGTAGAGTCACATTTCACTCCTTCCGAGACAAATTCTTCCCCTAAGACAACTATTTATTTCCTTTTGCAAAATATGAATATTTTCAGGTGGTCCTCTGAAGTTGCTTAATTTAAAAGTGTACCACAGGTTTTGGTTTCTTTTCCTTAGTTACACCCCATCTCATCCACCAAAAGGATTTTGCCACACAATTATTACTAATTCTTGTTGTCCCTAGGATAATCCAACTTTAAATTTGAAAATGGAAATGTTTCTTCCTCATATTACTTTTGGTTTGCTGTGCACTCCCCTTCCAACACAACTCTGATTAACACATCTTTAAAGCTTGGAAAATACCACCTTAATATCATCTCATGCAGTACATAAGCAAGTAAGCAAGTACTCCTATCTTACGAGGACGTTGCTCCTATCTTACGAGGAAGTTGCTCCTATCTTACGAGGACGTTGCTCCTATCTTACGAGGAAGTTGCTCCTATCTTACGAGGACGTTGCTCCTATCTTACGAGGACATTGCTCCTATCTTACGAGGACGTTGCTCCTATCTTACGAGGAAGTTGCTCCTATCTTACGAGGACGTTGCTCCTATCTTACGAGGAAGTTGCTCCTATCTTACGAGGACGTTGCTCCTATCTTACGAGGACGTTGCTCCTATCTTACGAGGAAGTTGCTCCTATCTTACGAGGACGTTGCTCCTATCTGACGAGGAAGTTGCTCCTATCTTACGAGGAAGTTGCTCCTATCTTACGAGGAAGTTGCTCCTATCTTACGAGGACGTTGCTCCTATCCTATGATCTACTTTCCAACATTCAGTGTTAAATCAAACTATAGCTCCATGGTATCCCCTTTCTTACCTATGTACAGTGGATATAAAAAGTGTACACACCCCTTTTAAAATGCCAGGTTTTTGTGATATAAAAAAATGAGACCAGACTAAATAATTTCAAAGTGTTTCCCACCTTTAATGTGACCTATAATCTGTACAACTCAATTGAAAAACAAACAAATCTGTTAGGGGAAAAAATATATAAAAAAATGTACAATAAGCTGGTTGCATAAGTGTGCACACCCTTAAACTAATACTTTGTCGAAGCACCTTTTGATTTAATTACAGCATTCAGTCTTCTTGGGTAGGAGTCTATCAGCATGGCACATCTTGACTTGGCAATATATGCCTACTCTTACTTGCAAAAGCGCTCCAAATCTGTCAGATTGTGAAGGCATCTCTTGTGCATAGCCCTCTTCAGGACACCCCACAGATTTTCTATTGGATTTAGGTCTGGGTTCTGGCTGGGCCATTCCAAAACTTTAATTTTTTCTGGTGAAACCATTCTTTTGTTGATTTGGATGTATGCTTGGGGTCATTGTCATGTTGAAAGGTGAAATTCCTCTTCATCTTTAGCTTTCCAGCAGACACATGAATGTTTTGGGCCAAAAGTGACTGACATTTGGAAGTGTTGATAATTCCCTCCACCTTGACTAAAGCCCCAGTTCCAGCCGAAGAAAAGAAAACTCAAAGCAGGATACTTCCACCACCATGCTTCACCATGGGGATGGTGTTCTTTTGGTGATGCAAAGTGTTGTTTTTGTGCCAAACATACCTTTTGGAATTGTGGCCATAATGTTCAACCTTGATCTCATCAGACCATAACACATTTTCCCACATGCTTTTGGGAGACCTGATGTATTGTTTTGCAAACTTTAGCCAGGCCTGGATGTTTTCTGTGTAAGAAAAGGCTCCTGTCTTGCAACCTTAACCCATAGGCCAGACATATAGAGAATACGGTAGATTGTTGGCACATGTAGTACACAACCAGTACTTGCCAGAAATTCCTGCAGCTCCTTCAGTGTTCCTATAGATCTCTTGGCAGCCTCCCTGACCAGTTTTCATCTTGTATTTTCATGAATTTTGGAGGGACGTCCAGTTCTTTGCAATGTCACTGTTGTCCCATATTTTCTCGACTTTTCAATGACTGTCTTCACTGTGTTCCATGGTATATTCAATGCTTTGGAAATTTGTTTGTACCCTTCTTCTGACTGATACCTTTCAACAATGAGATCCATTTGATGCTTTGTAAGCTCTCTGCGAAACATGGCTTTTGCTGTAGCAGGCAGCTGAGTAAATGTCAGGAAAATCGTACTAGGACAGCTGAACTTTATTTGGGGTTACAGTCTCTTTAATTGATGACAGGTGTGTACCCAAGAAGACTGGATGCTGTAATTAAATCAAAAGGTGCCTCTACAAAGTTTAAGGGTGTGCACACTTATGTAACCAGCTTATTGAACATTTTTTATTGTTTATATTTTTCCCTAACAGATGTTTGTTTTTCAATTGAATTGTACAGTTTATAGGTCACATTAAAGGTGGGAAAAGTTATAAAAAAATGAGAACACAATAAATAATTTCATATCACAAAAACCTGACATTTTAAAAGGGGTGTGTAAACTTTTTATATCCCCTGTAGGTGTAGCATTCTTACTTTTTGTTTACACTTTAGCAAGTTCTTTGTATCCATCTCTTTAAATACTAAGCTCACCAAACCAGCACAGTCCAAAATGTTCTCCACCTCAAGTTCTGAACTTCCATCAACTTTATATACTTTTTATTTCTGTTTACATTGTTTTTCACAGTTTCTAAGAACACTTTAGTGCCCGTTCGTTACATTTGGGCCTTGTTTGTAGCTGATCGCCATGCATTAGCTGTACTTGACTTGCATAAAATGTTTCCGTTGCTTCTTGGAAACTCCCTTCCTGTAAACTGAACAGTCTTAGTACTAGATCAGGGTGACCCACTCTTGAGCTGTAAGGAGTCTATATGGACTAGATGTTTTGTACTGAGGAACCCAGTTACTTTGGGAGCACTCTGACCTACCTACCTTTGGATGTCAGCCTGTGAGTACTGCAGAGAATGGTCTACTGCTAATATCTTTACCACTTAGTTGACACAGTTCATTTTGGGACATAAACATTTGTTGCACAATGAATGTTGCAGAACTGTGACTTCACACTTCATTGGGGGAAAAGTTCCACCTATGAGAATGTTGGGCTTTGACAGAGTGTACAAGCAGCATCCATGCCAGGAAACGTCTTTACTTCATTGTCAAAAACAGAAGCATCATTTTGAAGAGGACAAGGTATTTAGAAACACAACTGATTGCCCTTAAGACACATTCATACATGTCACAAACAAACTGGGATAAAGTTCTAAGACTCAGACACCCCAAGTTCAAGTATCAGCTCAGGCACTGAAACAGCCAGACAGGGAGGGAAAGGAGGGAGTGGCCACCATCAGCTCACCCACCCAAAGGAGAAAGGAGGGAATGGCCACCATCAGCTCACCCACCCTAAGGAGAAAGGAGGGAGTGGCCACCATCAGCTCACCCGCCCTAAGGAGAAAGGAGGGAGTGGCCACCATCAGCTCACCCGCCCTAAGGAGAAAGGAGGGAGTGGCCACCATCATCTCAATCACCCTAACGAGAAAGGAGGGAGTGGCCACCATCAACTCAATCACCCTAAGGAGAAAGGAGAGAGGTGGTTTCAACTGGTGAAGCATTACCATGCTGACAGAGGTCTGAACACTAACAAAAAATCCAAATTGAGGATGTGAACTTGAAACTGCTACACGAGTGGTGGTCGCCTTTTTAGAAGATGCATGGTGTGTGAGGAAGACTTAGCATATCCTTGTTGTGCTCAGAAATCACTCAGTGCAGGGAAAACCAGATACATTAACAATGAATGGATTCAAGACCTATGAGAGGTCAACTCAATTGTCAGCATGCACAGAGACAAAAGACATGTCAGGGGAATATAAAAGCCTACACAGACATTTCTTTTACTGCTTTTAAGAGGTTTCCCTCAGATGAGCTTGCACTGTACTTGCTGGCCTACTTGTAGTCCTAGCACGCAAAAATCATAACTGCTGCCAAGGGCGATATCATTTTACATTACTCCATGTTGTGTGCCATAGAAGGTGGGAGTTTCTATTCTGTGTACCTCTTTCTCTGCTCTGGGGGCAGCTTATTTAGCAAGCAAGACTTGTAGGTCACAAGATATAGGAGACTCACAAGGTGTCACTGATGCCCAAAAACAAAGATTAAAAAATTGTGTTTTCCATTATAGCACACACCCATTTTCAGTCTATGTCATGCTTAAGTATTTCAGAACATGTGCGACACAGAAGTTTCAAAATTATATTTATTGATCAATATACATGTTTTCCACATCCTCAACTTTCAAATGACATTAAAACATATATCACTTGTATCCCAGGCAGAAAATGTTTTGCTGCACTGCTCCCTGAAATGTTTTTTTCCTGTTATTTTAATGTGTTGCTGAATACACTGTCAGCATGGAACACATATTCTTTTACAATGTACCTTATTCCTCACATCGGTTAATACAATTCTGTAAATACATAAATTACAGGTCTTAGAAATATTCAGTGTGAAGCATAATTATACACTTTTGTCAGTTAACTCCAGTACCAAATACGCTGACCATTGTCTTGGTTGTACTTGCTTAACTGTTAATTACAGAAATCTTTTATGTGGACTAGAAATTCTCAAATGATCCTTAGACATAGTCATCTGTGCAACTTTATGGCCACAGATAACTGATTTCAATTACATTTACAAAAGACGAAATGCACATGACAGGGTCCTCAACTCCTTTAATCTCTTCCAGACAATGATATATCTTCTGAAGTACTGGATAGCAAAGTCATACAGAAATGGCATAACAGAATCTCTAGGAATAAAACAGTGTTTCTGCAAATCAAACTTATAGCTGCTTTGAAAATGGCCTAGACATTGTATTAGCTGTAGAATATTTCAGTAAAGTTTTCCATTACATACTCAACAGTATGGCACCAAAGGGAAAAAAATATACAACTGATAATTTCTGAAATAGTTACCTATGACCTAGCAAGATCACCACTGGAAACCAGCAGAAACAGTAGCTTCTAAGTATTTGTCCCACTGTAAAGACGTCCACATCAAAGTCAAATATTATACATTATCATTTCTCAAAGGAAATGTCTTCTTAGAAAAACAAGCTGCACATGGTCACAGCTGTCACAGTCCCAAGGACGTCTGCCATAATATTACAGACTACTGAATCAAAGCATCTTATCCCAGCCTTACCCTGGCCAAACAGGTTACTCCTGGAGAAGTGTTTATAGTTTGACCTATAGGTCTTTTTTGCCAGACCCGTTTGACCCGTTACCACTTCTAACCACTCAGCAGACAAAACATTGGTCGAGTAAAACATTACTTACTTCAGTCTAGTACTTAACCAACCTTGGTCTGCAACTACTTAAGATGCCAAAATCATCATCTCCCTTCATATGCAAACTCCCTCCTGAACACTGAAAGTACATGTTGCATCTTTCTCTGCAGCTCAGTTCAAAAAAGTCCTTTATTAGCAAAATACGATGTCATTTTATTTTGTTTTCTTTTACCCACCCATTTTGGTTACACCCACAAAATGATGTCGCGGTGGGCAATTGCCAGGATTTTGCCCACAGTAGCTAAGTATTCTGGATAAATACAACAAAATCAGCTTTTGTTTTCAGATGTTAAGACATTCAATTAGATTATGGTTTGAATGAAATAACGTACACAGATGATATTAAATGAAAGCACTCTTCAATAACTAGTTTACAATTTAGTTTTATATGAAAAGTTGGTCTCTTACGACTGCAATTAGCACAGAAATATAGTAACCTATGCAGTACAATAAATATTCGGGGGGGGGGGGCTGGGGTATCAATGATACATGCTTTTTACTTTTTCTATACTTCCTCTCTTATGATACTATATGGAGGTAGGTTCCAGTTTTAAAAATGCTGGGAGGGGGCAGTTCTTAATAAGAAAACATTTTTTTCTGTAACAAAATATTACAATATGACAGTGTATATTTCCCAACTCTGTGAGGTTCTTACTTGAATTTGTTGCTAAAAGGCATTACATACTCTTTACTGCACACCGCACATTTAGTCTCAAATCGTCTTATCATAACCTTATAAGAAACTCAGCAAATCGGTCATTGTAGTCCCCTTCCATAAATGTGTTTCCTCTAATGCCCTACCACTGTTCCTTCACTCAATAGTTCGCACAGCTAATTAAGCATGGCAAATTTTACAGCATCCTATGTCAAGGCATCTTTCATTCTAGTTCCCACTTGGTTTTCAAACCAGCCCTGGACAAAGATGATACTCTTACATATTAGGCTTCTGTATCCATAGTCTTTTCTGGAAAAAGTCTACATATCCTCATGTAGTCTCCAAGCAGCTTACTGGTATAATACCATGTCACCATTCCATATGACTTCACTAGACATCCCTGAGGATTCTGTGCTTGAATAAGTCATGTTCATAATGTTTGCCACTAAAATATCTGTATGTTCTATCTTATCTCAAACTACTGATGAATCACCACTGTTAAGGTAAGTCTCAGCTATCTCTGGTTTATTCACTTCTTTTTGCCATGATATTTTTTGTTTTTGTTTGTATTTGTGTGGAGCTTTTCTCCCCAGGCCTCTACTGAAAATGGATATATATCTAGCTAGACTAGCCCGGTCAACAAATGTAAAATAAAAAAATAAATAAAAAATAAAAATAAATGTATTACTTCACCTTAATGCATCTCCAACCAAGATCATGCTTTTCAGCAATAACAATATTCAGCCCTCTGTCTCCTGACAGCTGCAAATCATACCAAAAGAACAATTTTACCATTTAGGATGCATGCATTCATGCATCTTAAAGACTAGTAGGAGTAAAATCTGCTCAAAGCTGTAAATTGTTTGTTTGCAAAGTTACAAAAAAACCTAAGCATTCTTTATGTGGAAAAGCCCTTTATGACATCTTACAAACATCTCTAGAGTGCTGGATTTTATCTTTTTCTTAGTCTGTTATGTGTTTACAGTACTGGTTATTTAAATACACATATTACCCAGGGATGTCTGTTTAATCTGCATTCTGCTCCATTCTGAAACCAAAGGCTACCAGTTTCACCCCAATTCACCCCACCATATAATGGCTGTAATTCAACCAACACTGGATAATCGACATGGCTTACAGGTGTAGGCTCAGTACATTATTATCCTAATAAACACCTTGACTTTCTTATCTTCAATAAAATTGCAAAGCCCATTATGGAAACTCTGATCAGTTACACTTCATCCAACTCAAAATAAAGGTTTGTGAATCATTTTAAATAATTTTAAATCATTTGGGGAGTTCAGCTTTCACCTCTGTGGTCATCACAAAACTACGGAATTACCTTCCACTTCTAATACTCAAAAAAATCCCCTAAAATAACAGTTTACCGCAAGAACCAGTGTTATGTAAGCCAAGGCTGCAAGTGTTCACCTGACCTTTTAACCTTTTCTCCGAGTTGCTGTTACAGCTGTCAGCTTGTAGGTCACTGTGAACAGGATGACCTCCTTGAATAATGTTGCACAAGTACTCCTGTTGTGTGCTTAATTTCACCAGGGCTGTGTTATGTTGACCCCTAGACTGAAAAGTATGCGCGTATGACATTAGCATGAGTCAGTACTGTTAATGCGTAATGTGCTTATTTGCAATGTGCGTGAGTGTGCATGTATAAGTGTGTGTTTTACCTCTCAACTGCTCCTCAGGTTTGTCTGCCCTTTCTTTCATTTAACATTTCCACCGAGGTTACATTAATAATAGTGTCTTCTCAGATCTATTTACAGATTAGTCGCAACTACTCTTTTTAATATATAACGTTTGGTGATTCGTGTTAAAAATCCTTAATCATAAATGTGCAACAGACCTTTTCAGTGCGGAACATGGATACTTTTAAGATACCAAATTAGAAACGTTCCTTATAATGAGTTACGGCTGGGAGAGATCCAAATACTTCCTTACTTGCACAATAACATGTTTTACATTTCCTAGGTCCATTAGGAATAAAGCCCCTGCTACCTTTTAGAGCGCATCGCTTGCTTCTGAGTCCACCAGAGGGAGTGTTAACATGTTTAGCCACTGTACACAGGTAAACCATAAAGGGCTCACGTTGCACTCACACACACACACACACACACACACACACACACACACACACAACTATTTTCCAAGAAGGCATACAGACGACTAAATGCATTTCAAGTGCTTCATAAAACGCTTTTGTTTAAAACCTGATGCGTAATTGTGCAAATTAGCTCATATCAACCCCCCAAAACAAACGTTCATTCAGGGTGACATTAACTTTATTTTTGAAATCATGAAAGCAGTAGAAAATAGGCACATTCTGAAACAATGTAACAAGGTGTATCCATTCCTACACACACGGTTTGGTACAGATAAACCCTCTTACTTGTAAAACACTGCAATAGTGTATCAACAATGGGAGGACAAAAAAATCCAGGTACCTGGTCGTGTCCACAAAGAGCCGCCCTAAGGTGATACGACCTCCCAAGGAAGGGGATTACGCCACGCAAAGCTCCACCTTAGTGTTTACAAACAATTGAGCTGCCCACAGCTACAAAATCCAACCACAGATGCTAAAAAGTCCACTCTGTCCTAAAATCCCATCCCCCTCTTTCAGATTCATTTTCCATCTGCTACTGACATTTTCTGGAGAGCAGCATTACAAATAATATACTTAAGGACAGGATATTATTTGCAAACATTAAAAGCAAGTCCAGTGTTAAAGTTTATTAAACTTTTTAAAACTCATGCGTAAAAGCGGTGTCCAGTGAAATAAAACCATCCTAATCCAACCACATTCCTACCACTTAGCTGCTACTCTGGACGGCTTTACTTCCACCAGACATTTTTTTCCATCTGCCCCCATCACTAATCCAAAGCATACTGGCTGCATCAACGTCTAAGAAGTAACATCTGCATTAGCATGAAACGGACTTCAGAAACGAATTCCAGTTACGAAAGTTTCAAAAATGAAAAGCAGTTTCACATGCATCACCAGAAATACTCACAAGGCGATGGAAATAGAGGGCAGGAGAGAAGTGGCAGCAGATCTGTGGCAGCCCTGATACCAAGACACGGAAGGTGATGAGCCACGGGGAAGGAAAGGTAACAACCAAAACCAGCTTAGGCGGTAGAGTTGCTGATGTGGACGTTATGGTTTTGTTTTTTTCTTCTCTCTAACGATCCTTAGAGCGCAATCCCTCCTCCCTAACTTCGACAACTAATGGAGGTTTGAAAGTTGAATGGGTGGGGAGGAAAGGCGGGACCTGCTGCCAACACCAGCCCTCTCCAAGTGGCTCCCTCCTCTACCCCCCTCCTGAGAAGCTGCTGCGTATTGTTTGGATTTTGTATTTCCAAGGCTATTTCCTTTCCATTTACCTTTGCTGTAAGGCGGGGTTCTCACCTGTCTCCCTTTTCCACGGTGAGATTCTTATTTGGGCACATCTTACCGGCTTAAACATACAACTGATTGTATATACATGATAATTTAGTGAAATAATTTCTAACCTTCCCATAACATTACACGATTGCATCTAAATACTTTAATATCGCGGGGAAAAAACGCATTGACTAAAATCTAAAAGGTTTGGGTTGTATAGCTAAGGGTGTGTCTGGCTTGTAAATTTTGCTGCTTTCAGTTGTATATCTGTCAACGAAGATACCTTTACAGTAAAGGTAGCCCCCACCCCGAGCCCACCACTACCACAGCCACACTACATAAAGCCGAAGGACACCAGGATGCTGCAGTCATCTTAAAGGGGGATTCTTAACTTTCTGAAACTCGCAGGAGCGGAACCAAACCACTGCAGTCTTAACCTCAGTATATGGAATTTCTAGCCTAGTGTCAATGTAAGACCCTTCAGCTGTCCACAGTTTTGCAGAATGTCCAGATTTTTGCTTCATCGTTTTGGTATTTGAGTTTTTCTGGCAAGTCATTGAAAACTGAAGTCACTAAATGATGACAGGCATTTGAGTTTCAGACTTCATATATTCCAGAAAATACAAGCTAATAATGTATAACCTGTTATTCTATCAACCTTCTAAGTCTATATGAGCAATATTTAAACTTAATCACAGCTGCCTACGACAGTGGTTCTTTATCACCAAGTAGAATGCTTGAGTCTGCAGAAATAGATTTGTATGAAACGAGAAAGCATACTTTGCAATTTGTGGCACCATTTGTATGTCTGCGACAGCAAATGTTGCCAAAATAAACAACTCATGACATCAATTACTCTGACATATAGAGTCTTTGTGCACTGCAGATCATTCTAAATTGTTTTGAGCTTATACTTTAAAGTATATGTCATCAGGCAGTGACCAAAACACTTTATACCAACAGTATGGCTGGCTTTTGAGGGAAAATGAATAATGTATCCCATAATGTGTAACAAAACAGGTGTGAAGACAGGTGAAGGCTGCCAGCGTAGCTAGATAGAATTTTGTAGATAATTCTGTCATTTGTAAATATTAATGTAAATCACATGCTTGTTCTCTTAAATCTGAAAAGACTGTATTGGATGTCGAACTGCAAAACAATGTAACAACAGTGCACTCTGCTGTTGTAAGAAAGCTGATTCAAGCGTTGTGAAATTCTTTGATCTAAAATTTGGAGCCAGCCAAGATGTTTAGATGGAGGCATTCTGCCTATTGTTTTGATGCCAGAGTTAATGTATAACTTATTTTATTACTCTGGTTTCCTAACCAGCTGCAACATCAAAAGGGCCATTAACCTCTGAGCTTCTGTTAGCCTGGGAAAACCAGAAAATTGTTAAGAATTATCTAATGTGAAGCAGCACTGTGTTATCAATTTAAAGAGACAAAATTAGAGAGCTTTTAGCATTTGTCTTGAGAACATCCAACATCACCAGCACTGTTTTGCTCTATATGTTAGTTTATTTTAGAACTGTGTTTTCTCTTAGATATAGCTAGGAACTAGGAAGACTAGATTCATTTTTTTCTGTACTGATGTCAGACCTTTTCTGCTGTATTATTTTAAATATTTCTGTCATCTCTGAACTTTTGACTAGCACTGTGTTGTAGGAAGTATTGTCTTGTGTTTCTATTATTTATTATTAAATATGTTTAAACCTTTCAAATGTGGCTGTTTTGTGTAGAGCTAATTTAAGCTCTAAGAGTACATTGCATGTGTATAGTGATACTGGCCCAAGCCACTCTAAATAAGCCTTGACTGTTCAGTTGCACTTACCATTTGGATAATAATATTGCACACTATAATTGGACACCCTTTCATAATGGACTTTTAGTAGCTGATAAATATTAGTGGGTGGTGGCAAGTGGTACTACCGTATAGTCTGGGTAAAAGGGGCACAGCTGGAGAACCTGTGCCAGCCTTCCCCAGGAGTGTCTGTGTGGTTGTATATAACTCTTATCTCAAAGCATGTGTGTCAGCTACTTGGGCAGGGAAACAAAGCACTGGTTGGACAGAGAGGGTGCTGGAGGTTTTAGCTTGCCCACTAGGCTGAGATCTGGACCCTATAGCTTTGCCAGTGGGGAGTCTTATTGGGGATCTGGAGAGAAAGAGAGAAAACAGCCCCAGACTGGCTGTGATCTCTGTGCACTCTTAAGGGAAATTGTACATTACTGTGTGTGTATTTATTATCCTTTCACAATATGGACGCCCCCTCACTGGTGCTAGTGGTGAGGATTGAGGCTCCTTGATTGCTGGGCCAGTGCACAGGCATCACAACAGGTATGCTAGAAAGTTATCCTTTTTATGGACACCTGCCATGATTTCTGAATACCAGTCATATAAATGCTAATGGACCTTTTAACAATATGAATGTGTGACTGTAACAACATTTTATTGTACTGTTGTTTTTATATCGCTGCTTCTTCAGATGTTAAGACATTCAATTAGATTATGGTTTCAGTGAAATAACTTACACAGATGATATTAAATGAAAGCACTCGCATAAACATATTTTGACCTATATAACCCATTCTTTTTCCATTAAATATTTAAAAAATGAGTTGAATACAGAGTAGATTATCCTGCTTTTAGTAAAGGTAAGGCTTGGTGACATTTTTTGGAACACAGTTTAAATAATGCCCTGTCCAAGCTGCACATGAATTGACCTTCATCTCTGAGGTGTGGTGAACTTGCAGTGAACTATAGTAAAATGGGACGCAGAGGGATTTGAGATTCCCTCCTGCATGGGTGAGGCTTTTGCTCCACATAAATCACTTGATTTTGCAATTTGTTTTTTAATGAAGCATTGTTTTCCTCTTCCAATTATGTATAGAATCATTTCATAATGCTGGGATTTTTAAGTGACTGTTTTGATCATTTGTGGTTGATGAAAAATTCTTCTTCTTTTTGGTTGCAAATTATGCTGACTGGAAAAAAACTTACATTTTGGGTGGTTCATACAGAATCCAGACT